>NC_090900.1:13849231-14149231 GCF_040956055.1 Brachionichthys hirsutus | reverse complement strand
AAAGTCTTTAAATCCACTGCCGTTTCCTTTGATACCACTCTGGATGTGTTCCAACTGTCCTCTCTGCTCTTTTTCCAGGCTTTTACAGTGACAATCCATTGGAGTCTGAACAAAACGACAGCATGGGTGAGTCTGTCAGCATTATTCATTATTATTATTATCACATCCGTTTCCTTTATTCTGTCTCGGTCTGGCTTCCCCCCTCTTCTGGCCATCTTCGCATGTTCCGTGCTCACTCTGGCAGGCCCACATGATTTTAATCGACTCATGAGAAAATAGCTCCATCTAGAGGTAAAGAGAGATGGAACGCTGGCAGGTTTTCCTCACGCTTTTAAAATGTCCCCATTAATTCCACCAGAGGGGAGTATAAACTTTATGATATCAATCGAGAGGGAGCAGCGTGTGCATCAAACAGAACAAGCAGCGATATGTTTGGAGTCGGAATGAGGAACCCATTTTCCCGTCGTGTCTCATCTCATTGTCTGTGTTAGAGAGCTCTACTGTCCTTCCTGCTTGTCCCCTGAGGGGTCGCCACAGCAACCCAACCTTCTCCACTTCACCCTGTCCTTTGCATCGTCCTTCCCAACACCAGCCACTCTCATGTCCTCCCTCACTACGTCCATGTTTCTTCTCCTGGGTCGACCTCTAGCCCTGTTCCCTGGCAGCTCCATCCTCAGCATCCTTCTACCGATATAGTCCCCGTCTCTCCTCTGGACATGTCCAAACCATCAAAGTCTGGTCTCTCTGACCTTGTCTCCAAAACGTCTCACCTTCACTGTCCCTCTTATCATCTCATTTCTAATCATATCCAACCTGGTCACTCCCAAGGAGAACCTCAGCATTTTCATCTCCTCCACTTCTAGCTCCGCCTCCTGTCTTCTCCTCAGAGACACTGTCTCTAAGCCGTCCATCATGGCTGTCCTCACTGTCTTGTAGACCTGTCCCTTCGTCCTATCACAGAGCACACCTGATACTTTCCTCCCCTCGTTCCAGCCTGCCTGCACACGATTCTTCACCTCCTTTCCACGTTCTCTCCATCACTCTGCTCTGTTGACCCGAGGTACCTGAAGTCCTCAGAAGTTCGAAATGAAAACCTCACCCCACCATCACTGGTGGGTCTTTGACTGTCTGTCCCAAACTATAATGTGACGTGTAAAACCTGCGCCTCAGAGGAAGCTGGGAACAAATGTCCCCGGGTGACTCAATGGTCCAATGTTAAGGTCCAGGTTCAGGCGAAGTTCAGTCCGGATTCCCCTGGCTGCCATCGAAGTGCCAGGTGGCATAGTGGGGGGGTGCAGGTCAGAGGTCGGACACAGTTCAGAAAGCTCGACCTCGCCGTGACTCTGCTCTGACCGGATTGTGTGCAGCTCTTCTTTGGTGCAGGCTTTCTCATTGCCCCCTCTATAAACCTGTGAGAGGAGAAAAGAGTCCAGAGGAGGGTTTGCTGAGACTTGGAAGGAAGCTGGAGAGGAACCATTAAACCTGCACACACACTGAATGGCTGGCATTGTTGCCTGCTGCAGGGAAAAAGCAGCGATTTATGAGGCCGAGTCCCAATGAGCTGTAAACTTGATGAGGTGGGCTTGTAGCTGTGGCCACTCTCGCTCTGTTTGCACTATTCGCCGCCCGGGATTCCTCCATGCATGCTCTGGGCAAGGGTGATGCAGGGGTCAAGGGAGGCTGCAGCAGGGCTCCCCAGGCTTGTAAATGCTCTGACAGGGGTGGGAATTCAGAGACCCTCATTCAGTGACCAAAAAAAGCCAGGTCAAGGGCCAAATAGCTGCATTAGCAGCAGCTGTTTTCAGCGCCATTCTTCTTGTTGCGTTTCTGCCATCTTGTATCAGAATGATATTTTTTTAATCAGCCCTCCTTCTGAATCAGTTTCCCCACAGTTGGAAAATGTCAGCGCTTTAGTCGGCCGCCTGCATCATCACATTATCAGTGTTCTTTGGCGCCTGCTTCTATCCCATAGTTAATCATTATCATCAAGGATGGGACTTTCTCCCTTAAACTTTGCCCCTCAGCAGATTCACTGGCCGGATGCAATTTTAGGTCTTTTCAGTAAACTATCAGTTTTTGGGAAATGTAAAAAAACGAAACATTTTATGTACATATATTTCATCGTCCATGAAGAAATTGATATTCATTCTGCATGATATACCAATAAGTGAAACGAAACCGATTTGGTTTTGAATAAAATCCAGAAGCAGAAGAGCGTCTGCTTCTGCAGTCCTGAAAACTCGAGCTCCTACATCAACAGAGCAGCCGAGCGTCACGGAGCGCTGCACATTCCGGGCCATCGGGGGGCAGTAGAGCCATGCCGGAACGCCATGTGACGCATGCTCACGCCACCTGGACCCAATGACAACACTCAGCTGGGACTACTGCAGTAATACCTGGACATACGAGGAGAATTCGTTCCAGGTCCAAGCTCGTAACTCGGATCACTCGTATAACAAATTCATTTTATTTGCAATATAGATACACACATTATATAATAAATGATATACTGTATTACTGTAATATTAAATTACTCCAGCCAGAATCACGTCAATAATGGAAACTCAGCACGGGAGACGCAGGAGACGAGGACGGAAGGTGGTGGACACCTGAGCTGAACGAGTCAAGCGCGCTCGCAGCGCTCGGACATTTAGCTCCAGCATCTGGAAGTTGCTCGCGTCCCAAATCTATGCTCGCGTCTCGGGAACGCTCGTACGTCGAGGTATTTCTGTGCTCGGCTGGAACTCGGGACAGACCCTCCCTTTGTCCTCACAGAGGTGGGCTATCTTCATACGTGTGTGTCCAAGAGTCACTCATTCATCTGCGCAGCAGAGCAGTCGGACGCTCGATGTCGGGCCGCTCTCCATTCCTCTGAGGTTTCCCAGTGTTCCCAGTGTCGGTGCCTGTAAGTTCAGTGTGTGAAGACGGAGCTCTGCTCCACAGGGATAAATCGGCACACTTTAGTGTGGCCCTAATATCTGTGGCGAGCAGTATCCGTCCACGGCATGCAGGCCTCAGATGAGCTCCTCTGTTTAAAGCCGCATCAAACCTATGATGACACTTCATTAAGTAATTTACTTATTTGCAGATTAATCCTTCGTTTTAAAGTCAGCGATGTTTCCCAAAGCTGTAAAAAAAGAAAAGCTGCAGCCCTAAGGAGCTTAATTTGAGAGAATTTCTGGTTGTTTCATAAGAACACATTAAATAAGAGATAACCGCTTAGAGTTTACTTGAAAGCAAAACCGTGTGCTTTATAAAAGCCGGCTTCCATGTCGACGCCTGCAGATTCCTTGTCACTCGGATCAGCGCCGGAGGTAGACCGCCAGTTTGCGCTTTACGCAGACAGTCTTTGGGCTGTCTCACTTTCAGGAAGAAAAAAAACTGGAACTTTCCAGCGAGAACAAATCCAACGAACATAATGTGTTTGAAACTTCCCAGCATATTACCAGAACCTTATAAGGCTGTTACGGAAAGATTATTTCCATATGTCTAAATCCTCTCCAATTCCTTGTTTAAATTATATTACGAGGCTGATGAACTTCCCGGGAAGGCGTGTTGATCTGGACGGAGGCGGGCTTTGATGTGTTTCTCTGTTTCACCTGTGCTATACTTTACTTTCACTCTATTTGGGTGACTATCTTGTAGTTACAAAATTCCAAGGTGCATCTCCCACAGAAAATAGTTTGCGTCTCCGAGAAACCTTGACTCTGGCCTTAGATTCTGTAGACATGTAATGTTTGTGTTGATCTTAACTCAGAATGCACAAAGAACGGGAGGGGGACGGGATTAGAAAACGTCTTTCACCAATTGATTGCGGTAAAACTTCAGCTGTTGTGATGTAAAAGAGCGTCAACGTTAAGATCTGTCGTCATGGAAACATGAAAAGTCATGGGATGAAACTACTAGCGTCTGCTTCAGGCAAAATGATGAGACCCAACTCTGGATGAAGTTTTCACGCGGAGGCCATGTACAGTAAACACGTAGACGGGTTTTTGTCAAACCTAATATGCTTCCCCAAACCTTATCCAATCAGAACGCTCCGTCTCTCGTTGTCACTTTGGCAAAACATGCAACATGGCGCCAGGCTCGTTCTGTGGACCGACAAGGAGGCACAGCTGCTGAATCAGCTGGTTGACCGTTAACGCAAACACAATTCTGAAGGTATCCGTGCTGTTTATGAATGTAAACTAAACGCAGGCCGCACGTGATGTCAGAGCAGTTTATGTAGCAGGCAGTGACGCTTCGAAAGCTAAAACCCGGGTATCGATGTCCCCAAGTCTTCAAACCATCGTTTTTGTGTTGAACACATTTTGAAGCTCCATTGACTGTATTGTTACCGAAAATCAAATCAAAATCTTCTCAGTGTTGTTGTGATTGTTTTCGAGAAGTAAACAACTGTTGACATGTTTGATGTGCCACTAAAACAAAAATATTAGAGTCAAAGTTGGCGATCTGCTTGAAATGTGTCTCTGTGTCTCTCAAAACGCTTGCTTTCTCCGGTTTTTGTTGAGAACTGGTGATATTGGTGAATTCGGCCTCTCCACACGTTCTCCTGATGAAAGAAGAGGCGCTACGCTTTCATTTGGTTCATTCGGTGATTGCATCATCACAGAACACAATATTCTGTGGAAATGGAGCGCAAAATGAGCGAGAACGGCCGGGACTGAATGAGTTCATAGTAATGAAAATAATCATTAAAATCGTACTGGTAGGTCATAATAATTTTATTTCTGAAACACCTTTAGAAAACAAATAAAAACAATTGTTTTACCTTTTACATCAAGAATCGTTTCTGGCCCGTGATCCTCTTTAGTGGAAATCAGTTTCATTGTTTTTGTCCAATCCCGCTGACGTAGCAACTAAAAAAGTGGGACACTGGTGAACTCAACCACCTCCTCACTAATGCTTCCGAAACACATGGGGAATCCATTCCACTTGAGAAGCTGTCTCGTGCATACTGTGCAGCCATTGGCCAAGTTTCACCCTAACCCTAAAATGTTGTATCAGCACTGATTTAATCAGAAAACAAAAACAAAAATCTGCCGATCAAAACCATTCCAAGCGATGCCTCTTGAGTCTAAGAGACAGGCTTTGTGATGCTCCACAGCTGCCTCGGTCCATCCAGAGGATGAAGATCCTATCTGAGCCTCATGCAGCTGGAAAATGGTCCGTTTAACTCTTTGAGTGCTATTCACGTCAAAAGACGTTTATTTGAAACCCGAACATTCACTGTCAACGCTGACACCTAAATCTGCCTCTCTCCAACGGCCAATAACTCCGGGACAAGAAATGGTAGGAGCACACTTGTTTTTTCTCATGAAAGAAGAGAATGTAATCTTTCATTCAGCGTTTGCATAGTCAGTACAGCATATTGTGCAGCATAAAGCTGAGCTGAAAATGGCTGGCGCTCTGAGTTATTCAACATTTACCACTGCTTGTGATCTGTGAATTCAGATTAGTTTATCTTCGACTCATTTCTGCCTTCACCATAAAGCAGCAGACGTACAGAGAATTTTTTATTTGTAACGGAGTTGGTGCAAAAAAACCGAAACAAAGACTTTCATATTTCAAAGAAATGATAAAAGTCCATATTTCAAAAGACAAAGTCATGGAGGACAAAACACTCATGTGCTTGTTTAGCTTTCTTGGGGGGGGGGGGGGGGGGGGCTAAACTCGAGCTATTAATAGTTTTCAAAGGTAACAGTAGTCATGGCAACCCAATTCAAATCTCCATTTCCATTATGTGCAAAGAAACCACAGCTATGCGTGTAGATAACATGAGTGTGTTTTTATTTTTACATTTGGTCCAAGTTCAAGGCAAAAGTGTCAAATGTTTTAAAAACGTTGAATTTCCGTGAATCATGTTTGGTTCTCGCCCCGTTGGGCAGCTCGTAGGTTATTGAGGAGACTGAACCGCAGTTTGCATTCATTGATCAGTGAGTTATTCTCTTGCAAACCCACCGACAGCAATGAATGTTTATTGCAGCCTTGAGAGAGAGAGAGAGAGAGCGAGGAGGAGAGAGAGTGCTGCCAGCGTCACAGCTGATCCGGTGTCTGGCAAAATCGGGCTCAACCTTTCCGGCCATCTCAAGGTCGGCGCCGTCACCCGCCCTGCAGACTGCGGCCCTTTTATTTTCAACTGAAATTCGCCGCAATGCATTGCTTTCAGAAGATCGTGTGCCGAAGTGGTGTCCCTCAGGGTACAGTCAACGGTCGATGGTTTGGTCAGAGCTCAAACTCACCGACAGCGTTGAATGTTCACTGTGGGTACCAGGAAGGAGCCTCCGTTCAACCAATGGACGATGCTAACGTTGTGGCGCACGTCGGGTTGTGACGTGACCCCTGCTGACGTCGGGGTTAGAACAGAAGCAAGGCGGAATGGGCGCCAAGCGTTCTCGCTTCTTTGAAAATCGCCGCAGCCGATGGTGCGTTGTCATCATCGTTACCTCCTGCAAAACCGGTTTGCCGGCTCTGCCGTCTGCCTCCATCGAGCGTGGGCTTCTGTTACCGCCGGCCTGCAGTGAGAAGAAAGAAGGTGAAGACTCGAAGATGTCAGAAATGAAAGGGCAAGCTGGTGGCGGCTGATCAGAGAGCGCTGCTGGTGCCCCGCAGCTTAAACCCGGGCTCTGCCGTGCCGAGCTAGTTAGAGATCACTGTTCCCTCCACCCCACTCTGAACCGCCGTCACTGCTCTGGGAGTTCGCCTTCCTGTGTTCGCCTCTTTGAGGTTGGAAAATCATGCAGTCATGTTTTATTAATGCGCTCTGTCTGTCACCCCCCCCTCGACTTTGCCTGCTTCCCTCGGCACAAAAGAAGAGATTTTGAACACCGCATTTGTTTGTCCCGCATCTTTCTCTCATGGTGAATTCCGACAGCTAGGACAAGTTCAGGTTTTGATTTGCGCCGTTACTGAAGCCTGTTCAGGAGGCAGTGAATACATGATGCAACTCAATGTGGAGAGATTTGTTGCAGTTCTGCAGGATGTGTCTCCCGTTACATCAGTCAGATGGAAAATGGGCAAACTGGATCAGCAGATCTTCAGTGCATTCTCTGCAGGTATTCATGAAGTAACTTGCTTTCTGCATAATAAGCACTTTCGGAAAGGAGAGGCGAGAGCCGGTTCCTTTTATGCATTGGAAAGCAGGGAGGACGCAGTTCTAAGCAAAACCCCACTGAATATTTCCACCGCCTCGTTTTACCTGTCTCATGCTTAGACTTTCACAAAAGATGTGCAAAGATGCGTCCTCTTTGAATCAAAGGAACCAACAAGCGTTTCTCCAACGCCGTTAAACTAACGGTTAAATTGGCAGGAACTATTCTTGGACACAAAAAATCAAGCCAAAGGTAGCTGTCGTGTGTTTTTCTATAATAATTATGAGCTAGAAACCAATTCACAGACAATTTGGGGAAATAATATTTTTGCCATCCCTCTGGCTCGGGCTTCAATGGCTTCCCTTCTTGGCGCTCGTGCTGATCGTCGGCATGCCTGAGACGGCCTTTCTTCTTTCCCAAAATACATTTTATTCCTCTTCATCTGGTCTCTTGGGAAGCTTTCCCAAAAGCTGGGGGAGTTTCCGTACCCCTATCTTAAACGACTTCACGCACACTGACTTATTCATCGGTCTGCGGCGTGGCAGCATTTCCCTCATCAGGGCTCTTGATGGATCCAACGCTGGCACAATCCCCAGACGCTTTGCATAACCGACAGACTTGCAAAACTACAGCGTGTGTAAAAATAGCTGGCCCAGCATTGAGCGCCTGACGGGACCAGAGTGTAACAGGCAGACTGAACCAGCGTGACCCCTGCATCGTCGGCACATTCCGAGAGTCGGACAATGAGCGGCGCACGGTGTCCGCATAGCTGGCTCGTCTGAAGCCGGAAACGAGGCCAGCGCAACACAGAGACAACAAAATAGAGCAGGATGAGCTCAGATTCTTAGCGTAAGTGCATCCTTGTCTGATTGGAGACACGGCTTGTGTGAGAAGGTGAAATTAAGGTCGTGGGTAAGATTATGCAAGAATAGAGAGTAGATTTCCACATCCGGGGATTGTAGCAAGCCACGGCACTGCAATCTTTTATTTGGATAGACGTCAGCCTTTTGAAATTGTCAAGGACGGAAGCAGAGACAAATATCTGAAGATGTAGGGATCATGAACAAAAACACTCTGTTTGCAGTCGGGCTCGGTCAGCTAGCTTTAGCTAAACTCTTGAAATGTCCTTAGCCAGAGCTGAGATTGGACCCTCGACCTGAGTTGGATCCCAATTTCTGCTTTTCCAGTTTGACAATTTGCATGGACAGATTTATTTCCTTTGCATCCCTTTCTGCTATTCGACCATCGACTCGTCCCTAATCTGTCGTCTCTTTTCGGTAACAGTGTTCGGAGATGCTCGGGCTGGAAGGCTACAAGCACATGCTCTGAACGCGCTTCCCATCCAGCCGCCCTCTTGTCAGTTATCATTATGATACAATCCGCCGCCGTCTCACGGAACAGCATGTGGAGATTAAATTGCTGGGATCACTTGCTTCTGCCTGGGATCCTCTTCACGGGCAAGCGCAATCAAATTTGACAAATATTCCTTAATTACTGTGTCACTCACAAAAGTATGTTGGTCAGATTGGACTTTTTTTGAAATATCAGCTTGATTTAAACAGTTTGTGGAATCTGGTGGCGCGGCGGGATCCGCATCATCGCCTTTACCCGCGACGTTGCCATCTTTGCCATCACAAAGTGGAATGGCCTTTAATATAACAGCTCTGACGTGTACAGATACTTGTAGGACACCGATATATTGAGTAATTGTGTACTAGGCACGCTATAAATCACTTCTGCCTTCAACCACCGTTACATTTAAGATGCGTTTAGTGGGAATTATGCAAATTACTATATCATTTTATGTTTAAAGAAAGAAAAAAGTGCTCCAACATTTTATCACATTCAAAGACCACATGCAATGCCTTATATATGCATGGGGGTGGTGCAGTGGGTAGCGCTGTTGCCTCACAGCAAGAAGGTTCCGTGCTCGATTGCTTTTTGTGTGGCGTTTGTTCTCCCCGTGTCTGCGTGTTTTTTTTTTTTTTTTCTGGGTTCTCCGACTTCCTTCCACCTCCAAAAAGATGCAGCTTGGATGAATTGATCCCCCAAACTGTGTGTGTGTTTATCTCTCGTGTGGCTCGACGATGAGCTGGCGACTCATCTGGGGGGGGGGGGGGGGGCGGGGACCCCACCTCTTGCCCGTAGCCAGCTGGGAGAGGCTGACTGTTCTGGGAATTGGAATTACCTTAGGGTTCCTAAAAAGCTGGATCCCTTCATTCTTTTTAAAGATATAATAAATGAATGAACAAAGAAGACTTTGCACAACAGACCTAAAAAAAATAAATACAAATGACTGAATGTAGCAGAAAATTGAGACTGTTTCACACTGATTTGTGGTGCCCTCCTTGGGCCCTGGCTTGCCGCTGCAAGGCCGTACTGGCTGATGCGGGGCGGGGCAAGCTCTAGAGAAGGGATTCCTTCAGGCAGAGCGCCAATCCTTCTCCCGGTCCCACGTGCCGCAGCTCTTCCTGCCAAGGCTGTCGGGGTTTGCGGTACGGCAGCTCCGATCTGCTCATGGTTTACCACTCCTCCCATCCTCGCCTTCGTTCTCCCTTCCACCGCTGACTCTTCTCCCTGCCCGGGTTCCTCCTCTGCCGCACCTTTGAACCCAGCATTGACGCTCTTGGTCATGTTGTGTCAGTCTGGCTGTCATGTTCTTATCCGATGCCGCAGCATGCGGAGGAAGCGGCTCTGCATCCCGTACTCTTGTCTCGTGCCAAAGCTCAGATGAGCGAGGCTGGTGTCTGTGTCTTCCAGCAGTTTCCTTGTTTCCGCCTTCTGGATTTAACTGTGGCATTTTTTGCCATCCTGCTGCCATTTTTATTTTGTATTTTCGTAATCTTCAGAAGACTTTATCCTCAGGTCAGATTTGCGCCATCTTCGAACCTCATACTCAAGAGCCCTTGTTCCATCTATCACGTTTGATTCTTTGGGAACTGAGTTTGTTTGAGTCGCAAGCCTTAATTTAATCATTCGAGCACAACAGAAATAGTTTGTCAAACACGTATAATAAGTCTGTACTCAAGGAAACTTCGATCAAAGGTTAAATAATGGCACGTAATCTGTGTTTTTAATCTGCGGTACATTGCAGAGGGCACGCCATCAGACACAGGGATCAGGGCTCACTGGCCAAAATGGACTTTCTGCAAGAGGAAGCAGGGAACTAAGCCGTCACCTTCATTGCATCATCTTCCTCATCATCATCTTAAAATACCCTCGCAGAGGGATTTAGAAACGGCGCGGGGCCCCCCCATCACGAGCAGCCGTTCTGATGGCCCATTTCCGTCATCGGGGGTAGGCCGGGACGGGAGAGACCTGGATACCGTTTATTTTGCCGCCGTACAGTGAGCCAGATCAGGCTACTAACGGACAAGACGAGGCGTACGGGAGGTGCACTTTGAACACCGCAACACTCTACACTCCAATCAATAAGATGCTCGACAAACACTCTCAAAATGTGGAATCTGCCAGCAGATGATGGGACTCCGGCGTGAACCAGGGCGCCGGCGTGAACCAGGGCGCCGGCGTGAACCAGGGTGCCGGCGTGAACCAGGGCGCCTGCGTGAACCAGGGCGCCTGCGTGAACCAGGGCGCCTGCGTGAACCAGGGCGCCTGCGTGAACCAGGGCGCCTGCGTGAACCAGGGCGCCTGCGTGAACCAGGGCCCCGGTGTGAACCAGGGCGCCTGCGTGAACCAGGGCCCCGGTGTGAACCAGGGCGCCGGCGTGCTGCAGTTGGTGCTGCCCTTTGACTGGATCCAATGAGGCTGTCTGAGTTTGGCCGTGGTTGCTTTTAGTTTTCTCGCCATGTCCAACGGTGTAAAGCTCCGTGCGCGGCCCCGGTAGGAGGACGTGTCGCTCCGTTGCACCAGCAGGCGCACGTTTGTCCTCAACGCCGTCGACCCGAACGGAACCAGAATCAAGCTCCTGTTCCTTTGTACCTGTTAAAGACAAGCGACTGTTTGCGCCGCTGTCGCTGAAGCCAGAACCGTGGGCCACATTTGCATCGATGCACAAAGTCGGCGGGCGAAACGGCGGGCTACGAGTCGAGAGGTTTGCGTCAGACGCTGCAAAATGGCTGATCCTCTGTGTAGCGGTTCGGCGGCGTTGTGGACGCCAGTGCTTTGGATTAACGCTCCTCCTCGGCACCTTCCTCGTCTCGAGCGGCGAGAAATCTCTGCTGAATTCATGTCTCCTTTCAGATTCCTAAGAGGCGTTAAACCTTTCTGGATTAAGGAAGGTAATCTGACAGGCAGAAGATTGTATTAGCCGGAGTGTTGGCAGAGCTTTTAATTCCCCCCCCCCCCCCCCCCCAGCCTGTCTTTCATGCTGACCTGCTAGATGGTTTTATTGTGTTTCCCTTTTCAATCCCAGTAAAAAACATCCGCATCTTCTCCCACTTTTCACGCTCTTCTCTCCCTACTCATCCGCTTCCTATCCCACTCTTTCCCCCCCCACATCTCCTCATCCGCTTTTCCCACCTCTCTCTGGCTCTTCCAGCTGCGACAGCACACTTGTGTGAGCCGACGATTTATCATTCGCTAATCCACGATGATTATGGAGCTCTCTGCGCAGCCCTTATCTGTTGCTGAGCCCACTTTTCATTTCTGTTTCCGGCAGCCTGCAGACAGGCCGGTCTCTGTCTCTGTTAGCCAGCTGCAGAACCCCAATATGAAGGCACAGATGCAGTTCTGTTCCTGTTGAAATGCCGGATCAAGTTCAGCATTGGTTCTGGCCGAGCCCGCGGAGATAACCCCCGGGGACCGATCGGACCTGCGGGGGCTGTTTCCCGTGTTTCCTGGAGGAGGATTGCTTTTCTTTGACTGCTGCTCATTTTCTGAGACTGTCGATAATATTTCTCGGCGCCGTTCCCTCACCGCCACATTTGAATTACGTACACATGTGGCATCCGGGTTTGGCCGACCCGAGTGTAATACCGATTGGCCGCAGGAAACGACACACACGGTTCCTGCAATTCCCACAAAAGCCTGGTGGGTTCGTTTTCTCTCTGGTTTCTTCAGTTCAAAGCAGTTAACATTTGAAGGATTGATTTGCTTGGATTTGTCCAATGGCATTTCTGGATTTTTCTTTTTTACGGAAACCATATTTACTCACAGAAATGTTAGTGGAATACTTGCTGTGCGTATCACGTTTTGATGACCCAGATGGGAAGACTAGACTGTCTTAAACCGTAAATACTTCCCTCACATCGACCGTCTGACGTGACAAAGCCCGTCTGATTCACGACGGTGACAAATCCCAACCTCTGGCTCCTCTTCCGGAGCTGATGTTAAATTAATACGTGCTGATTTAAGTGAAATTAAAGCCCGCAGGATGTACTAAAGCTTGGTTGTTGATATATTGGTATTAAGGTCGACGCTCCGCTTGCGTGCCTAATCTACCACCCACAAAGCCAGGGCCACGATGGAGATGCTACGACGCATCCGACACTTCCCGGAGCCGAGCGGTAGCATGGCCGAAGGTGGCGTGTGACAGCACGAGGTTACCGGGGGGGCTATGCAGATCACGGCGTGCTCAGCTGATGTGGCGTCCGCTTGTCAGTGTAATGGGAAGTGACGTGCACATCAGAGCAATGTGGGTCACAGCGCCAGACGAGCAGCCCCGGGCTCGTGTCCGCTGCGCCTGTCTAATCTGCTGCAGCCCGCCCAGACGAGGCGCTCTAATCGACCCTGATATTCAGTGAACACACATTAGCATCTCCTCTCACACTCGCCAGTGCAAACAGGACAGACGCCATGAAGGGCAGCGTCTATTTGGAGACGCAAATGTTGTGGCATCGGTGCAAGTCCTCTTGCTGAGTAATGATCTCGCCGCTGATGAGGTGGCGGACAAAGAGAACGGCGCGCACGAGCGGAGGCCGCCGCGGCGTCCTCTCTTCCTGCTTTCTAGTCAAACTGAAGGCAAACATGGCACCTTTCATTAACGGCGCGGGAAACGCAGATTTGAAATGCCCCTTGTCCCTTGAAATGTCCGAGCGGCCCGATAACACGACCAGCGTTCGCACATTTCGCTTGCCTCGCCTTGGCGTTGAAATTTTTCGGAAGACTGCTAAATATAAATGCTGGGGTCGGTCTGGGATAAAGATTGAGCTGCGATTCTGCACGGGGTGAAAATGGGTCAGATGGAATCAGACTTAATAGGATTCCCATGACATGGTCGGGGGCTGGTCTCTGAGGGGAGGAAGAGGATGGGAAAGTTGGAGAGGAGGCGGCGAGGAGCAGCAGTGGTGGCGGAGAAGAAAGGAGTGCAAACTGTTGTGAGTGTTTGCTTAGCACCTGTGCACAGACAACTTCATCTTTGCCAGAGGGGGGGGTGACGCACGGAGGCCTTGAAGTATTCTGACATTTTCTACTCAAACAGGTTTTTTTTTTTTTTTCCAGCCGGGAAGAGGCCCGAGTTCAGCGTGAGGGAATCCGCCTCTGCCTCATGAAAGGCAGTAATTTCCTGTTCATTTCAAGTCCCCATCCCCCAACCCAGAACTGTTGTCTGCTAATCCCACCCCTGCAAACTGCCCCCAAATAACCCCCCCCGCCGCCCCGGCCTGCCTGGGCTTCAGCTTGCTGCACCCTGGGCCCGGGGACTGCCAGGCTAAACACTTTGTATCAGCAGGCTCGCGGGTGAGCGCTAACAAATCCTCATTGTCCCGTGCGGGAGTGGTGACAGAGGGGCGTGGGGGGGGGGGGGGGGGGCATTGCTGTCTGGTTTCTATTCAAATCCAGGTAGACACAGGCCAGGGATGGAGCAAGGAGACACCAGGGGCCATAGTCGGGACCCAGGCCGGGCCTCTGAGCGCAACCTCTGAATGGACAGACGACAAAATGACCTCCGAATGTGTTAACATTTCCGTCAGTCTTGTAGCTTGTGCTTTAGTTTGTGCGTCCTTTGTTTGCAGTTCTGGGGTGTTTGGGTTCAGTTCCAGTCGTAGCCGGTGATGAAATCTGAGATGTGTGCCTGGGCGGCAAGACTCTGCACGTTCAGGCATTTCAGAGCGAGACCCTGTTCTCCGTCTGAGATCTTCAGATGTTCTTCACGAGCACGCTCCGAGTTATTTTTGTAATTGGCGCTTCCAGACGTCGGCGGCTCCTGTTTTCTTTGCTTTTCATTTGAGTTGGCGACCAGAGGTCTCTTCTCCTGCTCCCGTTGTGGCTGGAGCGTCTACTGGTCCTCACCAGGTCGGTCAGGAGTTATTTCTGTCGTGGCTAAAATTCTTATTTTTCTGTTTTGCAGAAACGGCGGTGTCCTTTGAAGTTTTTTTTTTTTACTCAGTTGTTTACTCACATCTTTATGCGGTGGATTAAGAGTTGTGGACAAAAAGGGCGGGACAAAAAGAGTCGAAGGGACAGCCAGTATTTCCTGTCACTAGATTCCTTCCAAACCCGGTGACCTCCATGCAAACCGCCGGGGGGCGGGAAAGATCCGCCCGGCTTCTTTCTCTTCTGTTGTTGTCTATCCCGATGCATTCAGAGTGTCTCTGTTGCTTCTTCTTTCCTTAACTCAGCGAGTTTTGGTTATCTCTAGCAAGTTCTTATTTTTGTTGCAGTTTGACAAACACGTGACACATTTCATACGGACCAGTGTTGGAGGATTTTCATGGCGACGCAACAGGAATGGTTTCTAGCCTGATTTTTGGACCTGCACATAGCACCCCCCTTCCCAGAGTGGGAGAGGTGCGAGGTGAGCACTTTGCCAGTGGTGAAGTGAAGCATGATCACCTTTAACCCCCAGCAGCAACTCTAACCCTCGCCCTGAAGGTGGGGGTGTCCGCTCCCCGGGCAGAGGGCAGCAGCAGCTGGCTGCCCCGTCCCTCGGCTGCAGCTCTAATGGCTGACCTGCCCCGTCTGGACGGCCCTTCTCCCTTTTGTCTCCTGTCTGGCTCAGTTCCTCCCAGGCAAACATCGCTACTGGCTGCCACAGTCTGCATTCCCACAGAGCGAGGTTTATAAAAAACCCAAAAAAAACCCCCACACACTTTTCACACTTGGCACACTTTGTCCAGTACACACATACATCCTTTCCCACACACAGAGGCTCTGTCTGGTTTGACAGTCTCAGACACACTGTCCGACGCGCAAACGCTCTCCTCGCCAGCAAATCAAACGTCATTCGCGCCTGCTGTGAGAGACAACGCAGACTTCCTGTGATGGATGTGCGTTGGCAGAAAGAGTTGGTATCGTGCGTCGACGGAAAACGGGATCGGTGGACAACCGGACAATCAGTCATCGCGTTGGAAATGGCACGAGAACAGTTTCAATACTCACCTGAAGTTGTGACTTGGTGGTGAATGGATGGAAGAAAAAAAAAAAAAAAAAACAAAGGACGGAAGCTTCCATGTTCGATGAGAGACCTCGTGTAGAAAAAGTTGCTGCTGGAATAGACTGAATGGACTTCTGTCTGTCTGTCAAGCCCTGGCTCACACGCGCATGTGCACGCGCGCACACACACACACACACACACACACACAGACTAGCCGATACACACCCCTGACACGCCGTCTTTCATCTGCTGTTCCTGGCTCTAGTGGGACTTCAGCCAGTAGTTTGCAAATACAAGTGCCTGACAAATTTCTCTGGCTATCTCACCCGCCCTCGCTCGCTCTCTCTCTCGCTCACTCCCTCTCTCGTCCCTCTCTCTCTCTCTCCTTCCTTCTGTAATTACACACACACACACACACGCGCGGACAAACGAGAGCCTGGCTACGATGCAAGTTATTGAACTGCTCCACATTTTCTTGCATGCACTATATATGAGCCAGTTGATGGGCAGCTGCTCACAGTCATGTGTGGAGCGAGAGCTCCTGCGATTGGCTGTCGGTTTGCGGGCTGGATGGGGGCAGGGGTCGCTGTGATTGGCTGGGTCTCAGATCAGTGAAAGAGGAAGACTTCTCTTTTGAATGGCTGAAGCTCTGGGTGGAGTTTGGATGACGCCGCTCAGGGAAAAACCAGCATTCTACCAATATTTGCTGCCACGGTTGGACGTTATGGAGGACGTGCACGCATTAGCTTCCGCCCGGGAGCTTTTCTGTGCTGCTGTTTCTTGTTGTCACCAGCAGGGTCACATGAGAAGTAAAGTCACACATATTAATTGACTATATATAAAGGAGAAACTCGTCTCCGACCAGATGAGCAGGATATGAGGTTGATATCTGGTGTATTTGTGTCCAGAAGGATTTTTGAGCCGTGGATTTGCACTGTGCTGCATGCCATTCTAATTATGTGTGAAAAGTTGAAAACTGTGAATTGGTGCCTTGTCTTTTCATGATTTATTATCCATCCATTTTCTTGTACAGGTGCTTTATTCGCGTCGCGGGTGTTGCTGGAGCCTATCCCAGCTGGCTATGGGCGAGAGGCGGGGTCAGACGGAGACAGATAACCACTCACGCACATGGGCAATTTGGAAGTAATCATTTCACCTGAGATGGGAGGGAACTGGAGAACCCAAAGAAAACGCACGCCGACACGGGGGAGAACATACAAACTGCACAGATGGGATTTGCATCCATTTCCTTCTTCACAGCGACAGCGAGCGCTAACCTCTACGCCACTGACCTTTAAATTACTGTTAGCAATTAGCACTGATGGAGTGAGTTGGGATGCATTTGACGGCGTGAGCCTCATGGCATCTTTGTCTGTGAACGACTGTCCTGCCCCTTCCCACCCAGTCATGATTTAGATTCTGACTGGGCGCTCGAAGAGGCGAGTGCTCAACCAAGGCTGGATCCCACCCGGCCAACGGATTCTATTTCAGTGTAGATGCAAAGGCAGCATTTGTTTCTTATATATTAACCCTTTACCGAAGGATGGTGAGGGCGCACCCAGCCGTCATTACGACCGGAGCACCAGCACCACCTACTGGTCAAAGTCAGTCTCTATGACCGGAGCGGCGTCTCATGGTAACGGTAGTGCATTATTACCGTAACACCGGGCATAGACAACTATAGCCCTGGTGCTACGGTCGTGGATAGAGGATGCGCCCATGATCTTGTAGATCTCGCAGTTTGACCAGCTCATGGTCTTTGAGAGTCCCATCTTAAACAGGATGCTGGAGGAGGTCAATGTGATGTCCACAGCTGGACACAGGGGCTTTCTGGCTATTTCTAAAGCTTTACAATTCGGACTGCTCTTCACAAGTAAATATACTAATGTGTTAAAACGAATTGCTTTCATGCCACTACATATTGATTTTCGAACAGCTGTGCCTTTAATTGAACAAACTTTCTGTTTGACATAAGTTCCTTGAAGGATCAGAGCCACAATTTCTCTGTAAATTGTTTACACATTTATTTATTTTTGCATGGCCATGGTTCAAATTGGATCTCCTCCCTGAACACTTCACACTATGTCTGAACATTTGCATGTTGCTCTCTATCGACGGCAGCATCTTGGTGAGGGATCAGCCGATTATGCTGCCGGGCCTTTCTCTAAAACACCCCTTTGTTGTGCTAATGTGCTCACTGTGATAGCATCTCCATCCGTAACCTTCTCCATGTGTGCAGACAACCTGGAGGGGTTGGAGTGGTAAATGTAGGGCGCTGGAAGTCTGTACAGCGGGGGTCAGAGGTTGTTTTTTTTTTTTTTTGCAGCATGTCCTGCGGCTGTGCCTTGGATGACAAGCCTGTCCTCAACCTGCCCTCTGTCAGACTAAACACAACACACAGCTTTAACTGCAGGACTTCCTGTCTCCCTCTCCCAACAGCAGTTTCACTTGTTTTGTGACTTTGGTGGGGAAGCGGCCCTGCTTCGGAATGGCGGCGGTCTGTACCGACGGCTTTCAGCAGCACAGGAGACGTCTCTCTGCCAAAGGGACATCGGTGGTTCGGCTGCACAGCGATTTGTGCTGGGCCCGCCGAATGCACTGAACCACCAGCTCTCTATGCCCAGAGCAGTTCTGCAAGAGTCATGCTTGATCTTTCTGGGCCACATGGAAACTAGGTCACTGTGCTGTGCTGTCAGTTGCGTCTCTCTCATGTGTGTGTGTCTGTGTGTGGAATAAATCTGTAAAATAGGGCTTTTACATAAGGATGGGATGGGTTCCACAGATATGCAGTATTGCTGCTGCGGAGTTTCTCTCAAACTGCAGCAACCCTCCCTCCGCCGGCACCGCTAACCCCCACCCCCCCACTCGCTTAATGTGTTGCCATACCGGGAGAGAGTGAGATAGAAATAAACAGAAAGGCACGGATGAAATTCTCATCCATGGCTAAGATCCCTAAGAATGCTTGGGAAGGCAAGATCTTACTATCACAGCGCATTTGCAGAGTGCGGAGTGGAGGAGATTAGATGCGTCTTGCCTTTGAAGTGTATTTTCCAACCATTGTGTGACGGCAAATTTCATCAAGTGATGGAGGGAGCCATGATAAGAGGGATGGGTTCTGAGTGCCGCGGCATTAAAAGCAATCATTTGAGCAGTGCGATGAAACGCGCACAAACTCCTGCTAAACGAATGCTATTTCACCTCATGTTGGCAACGCCGAAAAGCCTCATAACGATTTCCCTCGCATGGGCGAAAATAAATATGTTAACATGTATGGAAGAAAATCAGGATGGTACTTCATGTAAATGTATGTATTGGTCTGTATGTAGGGAACTTGCTTTTGTGTTTTTCATTCATCTTCGGAACCGCTTTGTCCGTTACCGGGTCGCGGGTCTTGCTGCAGCCGAGCTCTGATTCAAATTAGGTTGCTTTAAATTATTTAATCTCTTTGCGGAAATGAATTCAAATGAGTTTTATTCTGCAGGTGAGGCGAAACGCATTCAACAAAAGCTCTATTTGTTGCTAAATCAGCAGGATGGAGTTGAAGACATAAGAGACTCACATTTCCTGAGCAGATATGGAGGTGGCGCTGTACTTTCATGACGTTGTCTCCGTTTGTCTTCCTCGGCTCTTTGCCCTTCACTTTGAGAGCTGCAGCTCGAGAGTTTCATGTCCGGACGGGGCCGGCATTGGTAATGCGTGGGTGAGCGGCAAAGTTACCGGGGTGACCCCGTCACTTCCGACGTTCCCGTCTCAGGGCTCTTCAGAGGCTCTGGAGCTGTTGGCGGGGAAGATGCCCCTGGGGACCCAGATGATGAGTGAAATCTCGAACCTGGGTCTCGGTTCCAGCAGGCAAGCTACTGGGGTTGTCTCAGCACACCGGGACATCTCAGAATATCTGTCCAACAGGGGACAATGTCCTGAATCGTATCCGAGGTCTGCTGTTGTTCCATTCCTCAAATTGCTTTGGAGGAACTTCCAGAGGCAGTGACTGGAAGAGATGGAGAATCTGTACATTCCTTTTTAATTATTTCTATTATGTTACTCTTATCTATAGGAAGCCATCTAGCAACGTCGCATCTTATTTCTTTAACAGGGTCATAATTGCTTTCAAAACGTTTTGACATGTCTTCCGTTAGTTTTATTCCTAAATATTTAATTGCGGCAGAATCCCAATTAAAATTATATTTCCTTTTAATACTTGGATGCGGTATAAAATTAAATTCACAGACTTGAGTATTTTGAATGTTGAAGTTATATCCAGAATATGAATAATACGTTTTAGCAACGACATCAATGTTGCTCTGAAGCAACATTGACGAGGACGAGGACGAGGCCTCGGGGAAGACCCAAGACATGCTGGATAGACTGATAGACTGTCTCTCGGCTGGCCTGGGAATGCCTCTGGATCCCCCTCGAAGAGCTGGAGGAGGTGATGGGGAGAGGGAAGTCTGGAAGTCGCTGCTGAGATTGTTGCCTGCGCCCCAGATAAGCGGTGGAAGATAGATAGATGGATGAATGGATGGCTGGATCAATTTAGGGATGCTTGAGACAGGGTTTGGAGTAAAAAGCAGGACATCGTCTGCAAACATACCCATCTTATGTTCTCCTCCTCTGATCATAATCCCCTTTATCTCAAATTCTTCCCTAATTGCTTGAGCCAAAGGTTCAATAAATAATGCAAGGGGAGGGGGGGCAACCCTGGTATCCATTGACCCTGATTCTGGCTGTCTGATAGAGATATAAAGCTTTAATGCATTCAATAAAACAATCTTTAAAGCCAAATATTGCGGGCACCCTATAGCGCTAGTTATAATAATAATAATAATAATAATGCTTGATTTTATATCGCGCTTTTTCTAGGCACCCAAAGACGCTTCACATTGTGCATTATTCATTCACACCATACTTGGTGGTGTTAAGCTACTATCCACAGCTGCCCTGGGGCAGACTGTGGCTATTCCCAGCCCACCGAGTCGAAAGCCTTTTCGGCATCTAGGCTGACCAACATTGCACTAATATGTTCAGTTATAATATGACTCATCACTTGCACTGTTCTCCTTAAATTGTCTTGTCTGTCTATTTTGTACAAAGCCTGTTTGATCCTTCAGAATAATTCAGTTGATGCTGTGATGATGGAGCCGGTAAGGTAGAATTCATGTCGCAAGTCCACGGTGTCCCACCCATTTCATCGAGTGCTCCCTTCTTTCAAGACGTGCCTGGTTAAAAAGCATCCATTTATTATTTAAATCCCTCCATAATTCATCAAGTCACCATCATCTACCCATCGTTGTCCTCATCTAGTGCAAATTAGCATGAGCTCTGTATCTGAGTCCGCAAACGGAGCAGGGGGAATAAGCAAGCAGAGATAAGTAGCGACAGCCCAGGCCAACAGAGATGATGGCTCGGTGCTTATTTCTGCAGGACCTCCTTGTGATGTGATGCTGAGCGACATATTGAGTCTAATTTGTAGCCTAAAGAAGCCAACAGCTGTGGCCTATTTTGTTTAGTTGCTGTTGGGGTGATGTCACCGTTTCTGCCTCGTAAGGCCGCCTTGCTCTTGGCGTTCGGTGTGAGGATGTCAGGAGCATTTCACAAAGCTGCTGATGAGAGAGCAAAGGTTGTGTAGTCTTTAGATCAATCTGACCGTTGTGTACAAGAACACATCTATGTTCTACTGTGACATATTTACACATGGCCTGTGTATAATGAGAATGTTCTGAGGGTCGGGTTCATGCAGCATTGTGTTGAACGTAAAAACACTGGTGTCGGTATTTTACACGGACAATCCGCCCAAATTCCAGAAATACGTATTGCAATCCAATTACACCTGACAACATTAGAAGCATTTCAGGAAATGGGAGGGAGAAGTAATCAGACCTTTGTTGAAGTAACCTTTGCAGACAGAAGTCGCAGACGATGTTCAGAAACGATTGCGTGTGAAGTGAGATCGTGATTTCACGATTAGCCGCATGGAGGTCTGAAGTGGCGTTTTACATGTTGCACATTTATTTATTTAGCAATAAGTACAATTATGACTACTGTAGCCTCCAGAGTATGATCCATTTTTTTATGCTTTCAGATACATAATTAACAATAATTGCAGTTAAGAGTGGATGTAGAGTGAAACCGCTTCTTCCTGGCTGTGTCTCTTTTTCAATAAAAAAAAAATACCTGGGGATGGGGATCCATGTATTTCATGCTTGGTTAGAAGTGGGGATGTCCCGAGCAGGGTTTTTTTTGCTGTCCGAGTCCCTGTTTTGCCAGCATTCAACCACAGGAAGTGACATCACGCCGCACGCGTTCCCATCTCTGGTTGTAGTAGAGACATGTCACTCTGCGTCGCAGCATAACTCCAAATCTGATAAAAAGTAATGAACATAACAGTGTTAACATGGACCATTCAAAAAGGCAAGGACAAAGGTGTTTGGAAAGGTGAGTAATTTTCTAATTTAATGAATTGTAAGAATAATTATCAAATGAGCAAACAAGTCAAAAATGAATTCAAATAATACATAACAAAGATTTGGGCCCAACAAAAGCCTCTCTGACACAGAACAGAGGCTTCTTAAATAGGGATGGAGTAACTCAATTAACACGAGGGAGGCATGACACAATCAAGCCAAAATAAACCAACTTAGAGAAATTAGCACTTAACGTAATCAAAGCAAAAAATAACTATAACTTAACACAAATTAATAAGTGAATATTAAAGTGATTCAACAAATAAACTCAAGAGTTAACTTGACAAACAATCAGATATTGGTAAAATAAAAAGTTAAAGATTGTTGTGAATGAGCTCTGGAACCTACCTGCAGCGGTCTGCCTGCACCACACTGCTTTGGGTTCAGTACCCATTCCGGTTCCTCCCTGCAGCACAGGCCCCAGCATGTTTGGGAACATGCCTTGCCACATAGACATAACATCACCTGCCAGACAGACCCCCACTGCTGAAATGTGCCTTGACATTCCATTTCTATTGATCACATGTATGATGAAAGCAAGTGGAGCTACCTGTACTCTGAGTCCAATAATTATCACAGTGACACATTTAACCAGACTGGGCTCCCAGAGCACCGACTCTGTGGAGCTCTATGCGGATGTTGGAAGACATCTGCATAAAGCTCAAATGTCAAATGTCTTTTGACATTATAGTGTCAAACGTCATTTATTTGCAGCTTGAGATACCTGTATCTGCTGAAATGTCGAGATGCCATTTTCTGACTTCAGTCTGCAGATCTGGTTTAAAACACCGAGTTAGGTCCAGGCCTTTTGTCAGTGTCCTATGTCATAACAATCCACTACCCAGACCGGCAGGTATGTGCCTGGCCTGATCGTAATGTGTGATTAACACTGATTCAGGTTCTGGGCCACAGCATGGAGGTTTGTCGCGTTCCTGTGTTCCGCCCACTGTAAGGAAAAATTATCCTGCTAAACCAGTCTGAGCGGCGCTTCCGAGAAATTCTCACTGTTTGCTTGAATCTCTTTAAACGTTAGGATGAGTGTGGTTTACTGCACAAGGAACGCGTTGGGAATGTTGGGAATATTAACAGGAACAGATTATAGTGATGTAATGGTGATGATCCAGAAGAAATCCTGGATTCGGGATCACTTTGAAAATTCCATTAACATTGCAGTCAATCGAGCTTCAAAATTTGGTACTCAATGTCTTATTTGATAATTGACTGATGTTTATTGAAATGGACACAGTCATGTAAGGTGGGGACCTCTATTTTACCACCGAATTTAATCCAGATATGATCCATCCAGATTGCAGATATTATCAAAGTTTTATTAAAAGTGGGGGTACACTTGTGTTTCGGCCTGCTGTGCATTTAATGACAGAAATCTGTGGTTTTGTGCGGATGTTTGGCCAAATTGTAGAAAAATAGCTTTGTTTTTTTGAGATACCCGGCTACATGTGTACATGGCCTTAACCACAGAGGAAAAGTACCCCGACACAAGAAAATGTGCGACCTCCTTGACTGGATTATTTGGTCCAAGTACCATTCCTCCATGAGTGTTGGTCATTTGGAAGTCTGCCATCAGCAGCTACCGTCCAGAATATGTATCCCTGACTAATTCCATTCAATGCAAGTCATCAGAGTAAGAGAATGACAAATGTTGTACGGAGTGGTATTGTGCAGTACGGGTTCATGCAGAAATGAAACGTACACCAAGATATAGTGTACATGTAGAGAATTCTCAATATATTTATAAATAAACATATGCTTTGCATTTTTATAGTGGGTGGTAGATCATTTTGACTTAGTCATTTTATTTATTTATGTTTTATGGAGTTTTGAGGGTCTAAGGCCAGGGGTCAGAAACCTGTGGCTTACTTAAGTACTGAGGTTCAGGCGCAAACCTCACATTAACGAGGTGAAATAACAATTTTAAATCTTGTGCCCTTCCTTAGAAAAAGAAAATTTAGAAGGGTGGCTTAAAAAAAACACCTTGGCTTTTACATTTAATTTTTAAGCAGCAGCAACTAATTGTCAAATCTTTAACCTTTTATTGCTATTTTCCATCTAAAAGACAAAACAGTCAAATCTTTTGAAAATAGTTGCTCCACGGTTTCTGTCATCGCAAACTGAAGGGAACTCCTTTTACCTGAAACCTGGAGGAGTTTCCAAAAAGCTGAGGCGAGACCGATCCAGTCAGCTGCCGCTGTCTCCTCACCGAAACCAGTACGACTGGCCTGCCGTCCCTGCCTCCTTGATTAGAGGTCTCCTCAGGGCGTAATGACAGAATTGTCTTCCTGTCAGTTCCTGCTGCTCAGAGCAGGCTAATAGTCATGTTAGCCCACACAGCATATCATTAGCTCTCCACCCGTAGCCAATGAGGAGCAAGTCTGTCATTTCAAGGCTAAATCACAGGGCAGAAAAGCTGGAGATCAGTTACAGCGGTGCTCTGAAGCCGCAGTGTCTCCACCCACCTTTCATCGCTGCACTTATTATGCACAGGCTTACGCATAGCGCATTAGCACAGAGGAATTACTGCAACGTGCAGAGAGGCGGCGAATGGGAGTCAAAGAGAGACCCTTTGATTGGCGACTGATACAGAGATCATTCCATCAAAATCTTAATTTGAAACACACTGAAACACATTTTTGACTGCGACTGGATGACTCATGGTTATCACTCCGATGATTAGCAGGCTTGCGTAGCATCTATCACAGCTTGGGCTAATCTGCTTTGATCATTAGCCTCTAAGCCTTTCTTCCATGCTGGGCTTGTCGAGCACAGACTGATGAGAAATTACACTTTGCTCATGGGTGTATTAATCTTTATGTGCTTACTTGTCCAAGTGATATTTTTGTTCTCTCTTCAGACTGAATGTGCAGCATTAACATCCCTTCACATTTATGACTGTTTTAATGAGGTTATTTCCTCTTTGCTATGTTTTAACACCCTCAAGGTAAAACGCCGTTGACGGATATCCGTGCTGATCACACCTAGTGACATAATCCGTCCTGATTGGACAACTCTCGGTTGTAAACACACCTGCATACGAGGATGCATCGAAGATTCTGAGGTGGTTCAGGTCACGCGTTGTAGAAATAGCATGTCATCTTAAGCTAAAGAAGCAACATTGGGACATAGCAGCAATGGCTTCTATGCTTTAATGTCTTCACTTCAATGGACTCGAGCCATCTCTCCATCATTAAGATATTCTAAATTGATTTTCTTCTTCTTGGTGGTAGGTGTTAAATGTTACCAGCTACTTTTTGTATCTTGCTATTGTGGATCACACAAATTGTACATCATCACCGCTGTACCAAAAAAAAAAAAGTCACAATCGGTAGGACTTTGCCTTTCTACTCTGATGAATTTAGATGAAACAGTTTGTTCTACAATCACCCAACATGCTAAGACGGGGAAGTGAGAGCCAATCACAGGCCTTCTCTTGAAGCATGTTGATGCACATTGTGCAGGCTCAAGAAATCTCTCCACCGACTGGGTTCGATTAGTTTTAGGCAGTGGTGCTCGAAATACTAACTCATTACTTTATTACTTGAGTAAAAGTACAGATACTACGGTACTAGTGAAATACTACTCCAATAAAAGTGAAAGTTGACAAATCAAATCAGTACTTAAGTACTGAAAGTAAATTGTTTCAAGTACTGTGAATCTATTATGATAATTTTGCATCTTAAATAAATAAACAAAATAACAATACTTCTGAAGATGTATCAGGTAAATTAGACTGTTCCTGTTCAGTTCGCCTTGGTTTAACTATTCCAGACATAAATGAAGATGCAAGTAAACTGAAAATGGAGATTTATTTCGATGTTTGTCACCAACAGGTGAATCCCAATCAGACTCGGCCCAACGCTAACCTCGTTCAACAAAACGCTAAATATGGCTAAAAGACCAGTAAAACCAGGGAAAGGTCTTTAACAATGGTGAATAAAACAATTCACCACCATAACAGCGTAACATAATTGAGAAATCAAAGGCAATTATTCATCGCTTTATAGCAGCGGAATGAGAAAACAATAGTGGCTCAGCTATAAATAAACATACGGTAAATAAACAGGCTTTATTTACCACCAACATTGAACATATCTCAATTCAAGTTTACTTCCTACATCCTGACCCTACAGGCTCTGTGTTTGCATGAACCCTGAGCAAATTCAATGATGCTGTTAAATGAAGTAGACTTTAGGTCGGGCCGGGGGTGTTCTAGCGGAGTGTCCGCTTCACCCCCGATGGTGACAGTAGCCATCGTTGAGTGCACGGCAGGAAAGTAAGTACAGTACAGTACAGCGAGTTCCTGAAATCGCACGCCTGAGCCAGACGGCAACACTTCCTGTTGACAATCCATGTTCTGGTGCCACCTACTGAAACACAATCATAGGCACTTTGCAGAAGTAACGAGAGCCTTTTTTGAAATGTTTCCACTACATTTTAAATAAATATTATATTTATTTGCCAAATGTAGTAGAGTAAAAGTAAAAATCAAAAAACTTACTTAAGTACAGTACTTAAATTAAATTTACTTCAAACTGACCACATCTGGTTTTCTGTGTTGTGTTTCTCACACTGAGGGATGCTGGCCTAGTCCGACTTGGCCGGGTTTGTTCCACCCAAAGCAATCATGAGCCGCATTCAATCTGTTTGTCTATTTCAATGATGAAAAGTCTTAAAGACAAATCTTGTGGAGAGGAATAATGTACCTTCAGGACAGCAGCAACAATTATCTGCATGAGTACCGTATCAAAATCACTTTACTCTGTTTCTCTGCTCAATGAAAACTTCTTCACATTTTCCAGCTTATTGGTCACAGTGGGCTTTTAATACCAACCACAACTTGGCCTCAGGCTGGAACTTCATGGGAAATAAGCTGAGCACGATATATTTAACCATTTTTTTTTTTCGGCCTGTGGCTCAAGCAGATAAGAAGTGGATCAGTTTTTGATCCACGTGAGCCAGATCTTAGCAAATGTGTGGGTCGCTCCTTGAGTCAGCGGGACGAGCTGATAATGCGTGAGCTTACCATGTAATACAAGCGTTTTTCTTTGCTCAGTGTTCTGACCTTCTCCACCGAGATTTGAATCTGTCTAACTTTGCCCTTTAGTGGGGCATGTTGCATAAGTGATGGGGCACAACGTGAATAACATCGGTATTTGTGCAACAGCCTGTGCCGAGTCGAGAGCTAACTGGAGCAGGAGAATGGCGCTGATCGGCGAGGTTCACGGCTGTTATTCCTACCGGCCATGAGCGTGAATGGATCTAATGCCATCTGACAGTTCTGGAGCAAGAAGAGGAGGGTTGGACAGAAAAGGAGGAGCGAGTGAGCGGGAGTGGAGGGGTGTTAAGAGGTAGAGGGGTGGGAGTGTGTGTTTATGGGGGGGGGTGTTGGATGAAAGAAGTAGGGGATGAGCTAGATATGGACAAAGCAGGGATGAGGAATATTGGAGGGGAAAGTGTAATGAGGCAACAATGTTGGGACTCTACTGTGACGCGTGCAGAAAACAGCCTCTTAGAGCTTTTTATCAACGTGACATTAAAAGTCCGAATATTCTGACATTTCCTCCAAACCTGCGGATGAAGTCTGGACATCAAAGCTGGACTTGAAGGTTGCCAATCTTCTAGTCTCAGGTATCGAAAACACATCGGCACATTCAGACTCCCGTGCGTTTTCACGCGAGGTGACAATCGCTCGTGGCTGCCATTTTGAAAATCTGCCTTTGAGGCTATTCCAGAAATACACTCAAAACGTCACGCGCTATTCTGCCGAGCGTCTCTCCCAAATTTGTTGCCGCACAGACGCAGCCGGCAAAAGTCGATTGAAGAGAAAATTCTGCTCTGCGTTTCATCATTGAGCTGTTTTAGCCCTGACAGCCAGACAAAAGACGGGAAAAGAGCAGCGTCAGATGGGCACCGTAAAGATGGAGGCAAGAGGGAGTCGGATGAGAGAGGGGGGGTTCCACTGTAATACAACAGGCTCCGGTCTCATAGGCTTCTCCAGACGTTCTCTTGAAGGGGGGCTTCGCAGACACCCTGCTACCCTCCGAACCTGTCATTACCGACTCGGCAGAAAGACGCAGACGAAGTCTTGGTGTCTCATTGTCCTTTTAAACACACTTAGAAATGGCAGCTTTGTGTCTTATTATAGCTGTAACTATCCAAGATGAAGATGACTTCATTACTCGCGAGACATTAAAAGTATTGAATCGATAATCTAAGCACAAAACCCATTGGTGTTTATGTCCAAATAGCTTCATATACTATGTCGTGCTTTCATGTGGTGCATATTTATGGCCCTTCATGGTCTACATTTTGCTTACAGTTGTGTGTGAATGCTTCTAAAATGGGTCCTTGTTCAGATCTCATTTGATTCTCAAAAAATGTTCTTCATTGAGAATATATTTACTGAATTTATATTAAGGCCCAAATAATGAAGACATTTTCAGAGTGTTCTTGATTGCAGTTCAATCGATCAAATGTGTCTTCCGTGTTTTTGGGGCTGACTTTTTTTGGACTGTTTGGTACTTGTAGTCCGATCGGTGTTAAAAACAGGTCTGATGTGGACCATTTCCTCCATCAGCTCTTCTGCCGAGTCTTTATTCCAGTTCGGTCTGGGGGTGTCTCTGCGGTGAGGTTTCATCTCCAACGTGATTTTAGTGATCCTCGTTTGGGCTTGCCTACATTTGTTGGGTCTGTGTGAGGAGTTTCAACCTTTTGAATTTTTACCTACACGCACAAGCGTGTAGGTAAAAATGCTTTTCGTGCGGCGCTGGCCTTCATCTACAGAAATGTAGCCCGCGAAGAACGATGCTCAGCGTTTGGCCTTTTGAGAGCTGGATCAAAATGTGCATGTAGTTTGATCCAGAACAGGCACCGCAAGAGAAACCACTTCTGTTCACAGAAACTCGACAAACATCAAAGGTGGATGGTTGTTTGGCAGCACATAAGACGATTAGGAGACAGAGCCATCCCAGCCCCCCCCCCCCTCAGCTCACTCCATCATGAAAGCTCCTGGCCCACATCTGTAGATTAGAAAGGCTGCTCGCCTGCCTCGCAGGTCACACGTCGCTCCGCTTTGATCAGCCTGCTTTTTATGAGCGAACAAGTTGGCTCAGGCTGCTGACGTATGTGGCTCTTTGGCTGCTCATAGGGCCTCCATGTTTGTCTCGCACTGGCCTCTGGTGGGAACGTCTGGCATTGCAGAAGCACAGAGACACAGACCATCATTCACATTTGGAGGTTTTACAGCACTGGCACCCTGACTTGTGGCTGTGTCGTGCGTCGAGTGTGTAACAAGTTATTACTATTTTGCCTACTGCTTACGGTTAGTCGCCACTCGGCAGTGCAGCGCATGAACAACGAGCAAAGAAGAACTTGGAAACTGGATCATGAGAACGGTCTTATCATGAAGCCCAAAAGATTCATAATTAAATAAATAAAAACATCATTTTGAAATTAATACCATTTTGAAATTAATACCATTTTGAAATTAATACCATTTTGAAATTAATATATAAAATATTTTTATTCTTTGATGTCTAATTATTAATTTATTATAATTAAATATTTCACAATGATTATTTTAACAGTCATTTTTAAAAAAAATAATGACTTTTTATTTATTTTCCAAGACAACATAAAAAAAACGTTTTTATAAAGTAATTTTTTTAATTTCCTGATGGCCTTTTGCTTTCATGATGTTGTTTTTCAGCAGAATTACTTGGTCTGTCAATCAAAGCTAGTGGGTGTGGCCTCAGCTTGATCCTTTAAGAGCAATTCGTTTCCTTACATGCCGGTCATGGCCGTTCTCTCAGCAGTGTTTCTGCAGCTCTGCTGATTCTAGCTGCAGGTGCTGCTGCGCATGCCTGTGTAAACTGTAAAGGATCAGCCAATCACTGAACTGGCTCCGCCTTATGTGCTTTGACTGACAGGCCAACTTGAATAACTTCATTCTAATAGTCTTGTGGTTTTCAAGCTGAAATGACCAGTAACAGAAGAGTAGGGATTTCTGTTCTTTCACTAGAGCCAGTAAAAACACGATAAATGGCTTTTGAGGAACTCTCGTGTGAGTTGTGGTTTTAGTGGCCGTTAATTCCAACGTGGTGACCGGGACACATCTGGTTCATATGCCCTTTGGAACGGCTGCATTGACCGGCTGCTCGCCGGGGCTCTCATGCGGATGCATCCCGGGATGTGAGGCGGACCATTGTAAAGCTAATCTGCAGCAGTGAACCGGCCTAAACCGGCGAGGTCGGCTCCTTCCAGCCACGATCGCCAGCGGCAGCAGCCTGGGGCGTCTCATCAGAGAACCGAGGCAGCTAAACATGTTAGGACATTTCAGAGAAAACGTCTTTTTCTTTTTTTAAATTAAGGCATTGTTTCACTTTCATGTTGTGCACCTCTTAAACATGATTCTAATTGGCCTAATTGACAATTAAAAAATATAGTTTTCAATGCAGTATTTATATTGCATGCATGCGCTGCGATACATTAAAAGATGTGACAAGTGGTAAAATTCACACTTGAAACTTCAAACAGCCGTCGGCATGTTGTTCAAACACTCCGAGCAATAAAGATGCAACACATCGTCTTTGTAGCATCCATGCGGTTTCCACATTACGACATCAAAGTGCATGAACACACCAACGGCAGGAGGCGGGGCTTCCCAACTCCACCCTAGGAGCACGGCGACGCATTATCAGTGCAAAATGAAATGGCATGGAGAGAAAAGGAACATCCCCGTGTGTGTGTGGGGGGGGGGTGTCCGTCACCAGCAGCAGAAACACTGTTTCCTGTGAGTTGTGGCTCTCTCTTCATTCAGGCCCTTTTTGAAGGCTGAGTTTGAGTCAGCTGACTTCAGGTCGCTGAGTGGGAGAAAAGAGAACTTCCTGCCTCTACCTACCTGTTAAATAAGGCAAAATCTGGATCTGGAGCATCTGCCTGACTCCAGCGCAGGCAGGAAGACCTGGAGAGATCGTGAAGCTCTTTCAAGAGAAACGCCTGCTCTAATTTCATACTCTAGAAACGGGTTGGTTTTGCGATTTGCTCGTTATCTTTGTACATTTTAATGAGAACAAGAACCGTGTGGCTCATTCCATGTGTTTTCCTGCAGCTCTTTGTCTGAGGAGAGCTCCAGCGTGTGATGGTGTGCAGAGGGGGATGGGGGGGCTTAAACAAAAGAAATGGCCTTTTGTTGCAAAGAACACACCAGTGAGCAGCTCGTTTGAGCTGACAATGAATCAAATAAACATTTCAGATAACAGCTGCGGTTTCTTTAAAAGGGCTGCCCACGGCATGCCTGTCAGGAAAAATCGGAATACAGAAACGCACCGGATCAGGAACGCTCAGGATAAGTTCAGGGTGCGTTTTCCCTTTGAGTTCCGTTTTCATTTCTGAATCAAAGTATATGTTTGGAGTTTATTACTTTTTTTTTAAAGTCTTCTGTGAAGTTTGACAACGGCTCAGTTTAAGACATTTTCATCCTGTATAAATGTCACTTGTATTTTGAGAAGCTGTCCATAATTAACGTTAAACCGCCACAATGAATATTTTAATGCAAGTAGTATTAGATTATTTTTTAAGCTGTTTGAAGACTTTAAAAATCTTTTTTTCTTTTAATTGTTTTTTTTTTTACCCCCAAAAAATGAGCACATTCAGCATCAATCAGAAGTTTGGACACAAAGCAATGTCGAATAAAATAAGTGAATTTGTTGAGTGCGTCTGTGTAAAAGGTTAGAAATCACTTCTTTTGCATAAAAATGCTTTCTTCTGGTTTTGCTTCTGGTTGCTGACTACAGACTAGCGCCACCTGGTGTTGTGGAGAGTTATTACCTCTAACAGGCTGTGCTTCATGACGAAAGGGATCTCATTTATGGTGTGTTTTTTTTTTTATAGTTGACACTAGGAATATTTGTCACCACTGAATATGGGCTTTGAACTAGAAATGTTTTATAACGGTTAAACTGCCTGACAAACGAATAAGATTGATGCATTCATTCATGAATAAGATACAAGCTGATGAAATCACAGCAGCCACACAGACATTTAGGAAATGCTATTGACATTTCAGCTCTGATACTTTCCACAAATGCCAGAATATGGCATTGTTCAGTGTTTTTTTTATGTTTTTCATGTATAATTACTGCTAATTACTGAATCCAATTGGAAAAAATTGTGTGAGTGTAAAATGTGAGCGCCTATGCAAAATGTAGTAGTATAAGTACTGTCAGCGTCTGCTGGGTGTACCTGCATTACATCCTCCATCCCCTGTTGTGGGCCCCCCCCGGCATCAGCCCCCCCAATGCATGAAAGCAGATGATCAGCGGAGCACTTGTCACACGCTGGCTCAAGTTGACTTCAAGGTTAAAGGCAACACGGCTGATTCTGTCCTTCATCTTCACCGCTCGGGAGGGAAGGTGCAGAGGTCAAGGGTGACATGTGGCACCCGCGACTTCGTCCTGCGGTTTGATTTTCCTATTAGCATTGACAGACGAGCTCATCCAGCCGCACTGGAACCGTGTCAGCAGCGTGTTCTTCTGTACCTGCTGCTGTGCGGAATGTTGAAATGTTCGGAATGTGCAGATTGATGTTCACGTGATCATTTAGAATCGTAGCACCGTGGCCAGACCCCTCCTGTAAGCCCTGCCATTGGTAAAGTGACATATGGCAGCAGACTCTTAAGGTATTAGTGTAAAGTAAACTGGGGGACGGCGACACGCCCTTTTACCCCTGCATTAAGTGACGGAAGAGCCAGCTCTGTGCATTTGAATGTGAAAAGCTTATTCTATGTGCGTTTGGCCTGGTTAACATTCACATGGGGGGGGGGGGGGGGGGGGGCTGCTGCTTTGGGTGGAGCTTTAGAGAGGGTGTGCAGGGGAGCAGGCTCGGTGATCAGGACAAACTTGTCCACCAAGGTTTGTTGTGAGGAAGAGGAAGAGCAGCGGCTGCTGGGTGCACGGCACCGGGCCCGCCTGTAGAGTTTAGCAGGCCGCCAGAGGGGATGAAGGAAGAGAGCTCACTGGATGGTGAGCAAATCGGGAGATTTCAGGACGAAACCGGTCGGAACGTTTAAGCTTTTCCAATTGGATGGGTTTTTTTTGTGTGTGTGTGTGTGTGTGTGTAAGGGGGGGGAAGCAGGTAAAGGATTTCTGCTTTTGGGTTTTCTCATTGTGCTGCTGACTTCGTTGGTCTCGAGGTACAGTATATTGATGCACTGGGGTAACTTTATGTATTGTATTGCTGTATTACTTGAATGGATGCTTAACATGCAAATAATAATGGCCGGTTAATTTTGTGTTGCGTTAAGCCCTGATTAACTGGGTTCTAATCTCCCACGTCAAAGTAACAAGTACAACAGGAAGCAGTACACACAAACTGTACACACAAACTGTACACACAAAGCACACCGACCTGCCGACCAGAATCTAACCCCTGTATGGGGATGCGTGGACACAGAACTGGCTTTGGGGTCAGTAAATTGGCCTAAATCGGCCTTGACTTCAAAAGACTGAGTGAAATATGGTGTCGAATCAGGAGTTTCCTGATCAAGTTAATTTATATATACTTTCTTATATTATTAGAATTCAGTGCCTGAAAGTCTTTTGACACATTTTGGCATTTTTATTGTAATTTTTGGTGCAGGAATTCATACTTCAACAAAATAACTCAAACATCCTCCAATTTATAGATTAATTCTTATTGATCAGCAGCTTTCCATTGTGCTGAGTAAGTAACCAAGCAAGGCGTGGAACCTGAGCCCACGCTGCCTTGCCTTGGGTCCACTAAGTGCTTTAATTAGTTCATATCTGAGTGTTTTGTCAGCATGGAGCTGTTTGTGCTTGGACACGCAGCCCGGCCCGCCTCAGAAGTGCCAGAGGCATGGCTGAGGGAATGGAAGGCTAATTCGGAGGAGGGCTGGTATGGGGAGCAGCATTGTTGAGCGGCGGCGAAAACAGGCCTATCAGTTCCACTCAGATAACCCCTGGCTGTCATTGGACCTCTAGGCAGGCCGTGACCTCAGGGCTTGAACTCTGCGGTCATGTGACCAGGCAGTAAAGTGACCAGTGGCGGCTGATCTGCTCTGCTCTGCTCTGGCTGTCGCCAGAGAGGGGAGGCTGTGGAGGAAGGAGGTTGCTGCCTGCTGGCAGAGAGGACAGAGACAAAAGTGTCATGGAGCAGGCCTGGTGACTTTCCTTTATTCCAGTCCGGCGTTAATGGGCTCCAGGCAGACTGGGAGAAGCATGAAATGGATGCATGGGAAGGTAAGTGTGCCTTGTCTCTTATGGAACCGAATGACATTTACATTTATTTTAACTGCTTTCTGGTGACTTGAGACATTTATGTATTTTTAGTCATTTTGATTCTAGCAAATGAAACAAGAGGATTTGGAACAGATGAAAATCTGTTTGTGTGCAGTTCAAGGAAGCCAGAGCGTTGCTGTTTTTAAATGTCCACGGCTCTGGTGCACATGGACCTGCTGGTTGGAGACGCGTCCTCCACGGGCGATGCCTCCAACTGTTTTGTTTGTGTGCGTTATGACGTCTTTCGCTGCGGCGGTGAATTGCACTTTGGGCCACCTTTTTATTGATCTGTGCTATGTGGCCACCGTATGATCAATCACCATCAGCAGCTTTGTTCTGCATTGGATTGTCACCGCAAGCCACAAACGTAACATTCATGTTTATATATATATATATTATGGGTTAGTTGTTTCATGTAAACAGCACCCCCCCCCCCCCCCAGATGTCAGCTTCACTCAAAGTGTCAATGCTTCAGTTATATATAATGTCCCTTTGGGATTATCAATGTACTCTGATTCTGATTGACTTGGTTCCTGTGAATGCTTTTAAATGGTGCACTATAATAACCTTCCCACTTTGAGCGAGCGTGCGCGCACACACACACACGCACACGCACACGCACACCCACACCCACACCCACCCACACTCCCTCCTTCGCTTCACCTGTATGGTAGAATTGTGTCCCTTTCTGTGTGGGAACAAAGTGACTCGCCGAACCACACCTGCCTCCCATAATAAGCCTTTAGCTCAGTGTAATTGTTGCTTGTACAGTGTGTTGAAATATTTAGTAGCAAAGTACCCGAGGACCTCGTGTACTACTAAAATGTGTCAAGTATCTTGTCCTTCATTGGCTATATTCCTGTGGGGTCTTCAGGGTAGCATGTGGAGGAACCATTTTACTGTATTCATCCCCTCCCCCTCATGTTAATCCTTTAGCCAGCAGCCATGTTGGCTGGGGGGGGTTACTCCTCATTTCTCCTACTTGAAGCCACTGCACCACCCACCCTCTGCTGGAAGCCCTTCTCTTTCGGCTTGGATTCACGATGGAAACGCAAAGCATTATTTCAGACGTCGGCGGCAAAGCCTGAGAGGAAGGCGTAGTGAGAGCGTGCTACGTCTTGTGGACGTAAATGCAGGGGCAGAAGCCACACAAAGATCAATAATAGCCCCGGGGGGGTTGGGGACTCTTGAGAATCTATAATTCCGTTCCTATAAATAGGCGGAAGAGCCAGCTTGCTTCTTTCTTTTTCCTGCTTTCGTTGAAACGTGTCCGTCTCACTGGACCCAGCCTCGTCAAACCAGACATCAGGCCCATCACGAAGACCTTCTTGTCTTTGGACGGGGTGCGATTTCAACACACGTCCACACAAGATGGACTCCTGGATGCACTGTAGGCACCGTTGTTCTCATCCACTAGCTGCTCCGAATCAGACAACAGGCGGCTCGCCATTTCTGCGTGTTTGGATTCATCCCACAGGATCAGAAGGGATGGGTGCAGCTTGGGTTGCGCTCCCTAAGAACACCCCCCCCCCGCCAAAAAAAACCACACAATCGCATGCTTCATATCGCTTGTGCTGACCTGGCATTAAACGGGAGTCCAGGACAAAACACAGTTTCTGCTGTCCAAAACCAAAAAGTTCATTCATTCAAAGCAAAGGAAAGAAGGATGTGGATTAAGGACACATTTAATCTACGTCTTTATTTCGTTCTGCACAATAAGCAAGTGGTGCAGTGCATGCAAGATATACGCTGTGTATATATATAATATTTCTCCTCATCAAAAAGGTATTAAACCTCAATTGTATTGCGGTACCTTTGGAATCATACATTCTCCTTACACAATAATAAGTTGTGATCTGTGCGATTAAAGACGATTACCAGCAATAAAACCTTCTTTTTTTGTTGAAAGGAGAAACTCGCTTACGCAGGAGCATCCAATCTGTTCACGAAAGTTCTCTTCCAAATCTTCCAAGATGCAAACGAGGCAAAGGCTGAGCCAGAACCCTACAGCTGAGGCCTTTCCCACATTCATTAGCAAAATGGCCTTCCATGTGGCTAGAATTAGCATAACATTAATATGTAGCCTTTGGTGTGCTACTCCTCAATGCTAATGATTTAAGGCCGGGTGTATATTATGAAAACAGCAATGTCAACAAGTCCCCATTGTCTCGTGGATGAACCCAATCTACAACTGCATGCACTTTAATGTTCAAGATTAGCATCACAGTGTGGGCTGCCTGGAATGCTGGATCCGGGTCTGAGAGGGTCGCGATGTGCCTTTAGCCTCTTTGAGCGTGTTAGGTTGTGTGTCTGCGTGCACGCCAGCGGCGGGCTCCCCGCTAGAACCCTCGGGTAGCACAGATAAGTTTAAGAGAGCAAAGGAAGAGATATGAGGAGGAGACACGGGGGGTGGGTGGGAGCGGAAAAGTACAGCAGATTCCTGCAGCCCCCGCTGCCGGCGTGATTGTGATGGAAAACCCAAAAACAAAACCTGAAGGGAAAGCCCCTTCAGCAGCTCAGCCCTGCTGCTCTGCACCATGCATGTGCCTTTGTGTGTGTGTGCGTGTGTGTGTGTGTGTGTGTGTGGGATGCACACAATGAAGAGATTTGGCCTCGGTGCATCTCTGTTCTCAGCATCATGCGGCTCACAGATGTTTAAACTGCAGCCTCCCAGAGGACAGCATGATGATGTCAGGAAGCAGCAAAAAAAAAGCATCCCCAGCCGGGGGTTTCTGGGTCATTTCCCCTTCAGAGCTCAGTGGATTCTGTGCATTCGAGTGTCAGATGAACGTATCTTCTCCTGCAAAAGGGATGCACGTCTAGCTTAGTGAGCGGGGACTCTGCCGGGACGCGTCGGCAGCTGGAGGGAAACGGCAGCGTCGTTCATCTTTGCCGGTGGCGGGGGTTTAAAAGGCTCGACTCGCATTTCCTGGTTTGCGTTAGTTTGGAATGAAACCTAGGCTGACCCCTGGGAAACAATGCAGCCTTTAATGGGCCTTGCGGGGGTGAGCAGGGTGAGTGAGGGTGTGGAGGAGTGGCACATACCATCGGGGGTTTTGAAAATAAGCCCGAGAGAGGGTGGAGTTCAAGATGAAGCGCTGGTTTTAAGCTGCCGTTGATCATTGTCATGCCGGTCTTTCACTGCGTGAGAAGCGTCGCACAGAAACGTTGAATATTTCAATCTGTTTCAAAGGTTGAGTCCATCCGTCCCTCTGTCCTTCCATCCGTCCGTCCGTCCAACCCATTTTCTTGACCATTTTATCCGTAATCGGGTGGCGGGTCGTGCTGGAGCATAGCCCAGCAGTCTACGGGTGAGAGGCGGGGTACACCCTGGACAAGCCGCCAGTTCATCGCAGACAGACAGCCCCTCACACAGACAGATAATTTAGCATCACCAGTTCACCTAAATGACATGTTTTTGGTGGTGGGAGGAAGCTGGAGAACCTGCAGAGAACCCACGCAGTCACGGGGAGAACATGCAAACTCCTCACAGAAACTAATCGAGCCCAGAACCTTCTTGCTGTGAGCCAACAGCGCCACCCACTGCGCCACCATGCCGAACAGATGGGACGTTCTTCCCTTTGCAATGTTAACATTTACCATTTAGATCTTTAAAATTCTATAAAAATGTACCGAGCAACAATGTTAACACAGTGAAGCAAAATGCTTCAGGTTAATTGTACATTTCTTTGAAATTATTATAACAGACAGAAAAAGAAGAACAAAGAAGCTCAGACTCTGACTTTGTCCCGACTACGCCACATTCCAAATTAATATGCAAATTGTATTTAAGCGTCATAAAGATAAAACATTTAGGTTTTTCAATGAAACTCATGGATTGTATTGTCTCAGGGCCCTTTGGATCTCTAAGGGTGCTTTCACACTGTCGCTGTTTGCTCCCAAAGGAACAGAGTCCTCTTGTTGCAGTGTGAAAGCACCCTGAAACCAGCCTCAGACTGAAGCCAGCAATAATTAGTTGTCCAGGTCAGGAGACGCTTCTAAAGAAGGATGCTCCACATTATTTAGCAACGGATCTCTTTGCTGCTGAATAGCATGAAATAGTTGAATGCCTTAAAGAAGGTATGAAAAGCTCCTCTTTCAGTGTGATCATCGTTCTGTTAAGGGATACGTGGTTCGAGCAGATAAAGGCTGAGAAAGACGGTTTCCGCCAGACAAATACAGTCAAACGCTGACCTTCGAGTAGAACTCGTTCCTGGACCGAGCTCGTAAGTCAAATCAATTTTTCCCATACAAAATAACTGAAAACAGTTGAATCCATTAGAGGTACTCGTACATAAACTAGTAGTTCTGCCTCTGTATGACTTTGTGTTCTTGATAGCTTCCTTCTGGTTGAGGATTGTACGTATCGTCGATGTACTCCGCTGGCGTGTCCCATCACTTACGGACACCACCGTCATAATGAGCAATAATTTAATGCTTCACCGCCATCATGCGTTTTTATGTTCCAACGTGTCACAGCAGGGCTGTGACGTCAGCAAGGGATAGGGTCATGCTTTGGCCCGGAATCATGGGCTGCTCGGACCCTTTCGCTTCCCTGAAGGGGTGAAAATGACCTGAATAGTATGTGCCGTTTCTTCCACGCTACAAAAAAGAAGGACCGTGTCTTTCCGTAACAAAATCATCTTCATGCATGACGAGTAATACCTCAGCGTCATTGGCACCATCCCCCCCTGACCTCAACCCCAAAGAGAACCTTTGGAGCATCCTCAAGCACATAGATCCATGAGGGGGGGGGGGGGGGGGGGGGCAGTTCACACACAAACAGCAGCTCTGGGAAGCTATTCTGACATCTTGCAAAGAGATTCAAGCAGAAACTCCCCCTAAAACTCGCAATTTCAGTGGTTGCAAGAATTGTGCAGCTCCTATTAAATAAGGATTCCTCTGTGGGAATGTGAAACGACCTGTTACGATGTTTCTGACTGAAGGAGCTTTGGATTTCAGTAATAAAGAAATCACCTCCTAATGCTGCAAATTACACAAATGACCATTTTATGTTCTCCACAACCTATAAAATGTTTTTGAAACTCTTGTTGCACATTGGAACAGTGCATTTTATAAAAAAAGTATCAATAAATACTATTATCATTGGATATTACATTGGAGGGTAACGAGGGCAAATTGGACGTCCATGTAAAAAGAGTGACATATATACGGGACAGGAATGGGACATTTTGAAGCGGTGTTACGTTTGTGGTCTCCAAGGTTTAAAAAGCGACCTAGTACTGGGTACTATTTTTTACGAACACCTGCACTGTGATTCCAGTGTCTTTATACCGATGGTATCGACTTGCCGCACTTCTGTTACGCTCACCAATTCTTTGCATAATTTGGAAAGATTTTAACAAAGATCCTGGCTCTGAACCTTTAGCCATTACCACTCCATCATTTGATGGATTGTCTCCTGGCTCCCTTTCAGCATGTTATCCCGGGAGGTCCAGCAGTTTTTTGAAGTAGTGAATTTAAATTCCAGAATATTCTCTAAAAGCAGCGCGAGGCGTTTTTGTAAGTGAAAGCAGCCCCTGTCATTTACCCGCAGGAGACGGACGACTCCCCGAAGGTGACGCACGTCCAAACGCGCTTCCTGACGTGGAATTCCACTGCTGTCCAAACGGACTTTACTATGAAATCCATGTCTCCACTGTGATGATCATTTGTGCTCGCTGGTTAGAGCCAAGAGAAGCAAGAAATGCAAAAGTGTTTCCTTTTCTGTTGACAGAAATACATTGTTCGAATCCCAGTTGTGACATGTTGCACGTCGACTCACTGAATCCTACCTCATCTACTTCCTTTTACAATAGTCCATGTTAGAAATGGCTTCAGGTAGTCGCAGGCAGACACGATGAAGACCGAAGCTCCCGCAAAGCGAGTTCATGTCATGAATATTTAAGTGTCATCAGCAGACAGGAGAGGGAGGAGACATAGGATGTAACAATCTGGGATCAAGTGTGGGAAGGTGTGACTCGCTCGGGGTTTAGGGTGGCCATGCACTTGAAAGACAGGGTGATAGATTTGGCAAATAAGCCCAAGTGAAGGCAACCAATAGCCATTGTGTTTTCAGCCAGCGTGTGAAGGAAGTCAAGCGTTTCACATGGGGTGGCCAGAGGAATATATGGAATTGATGTTTTCTCTGAATGAGCACATGGCCAGACAGATGGCTGCCCGAGGAGGGGACTGTCCTCCACCTTTTATGATCAATGCTCAGGCCTACTTACAGTAGCATCATGCTACACTGTAAGAGCTAGCACCCGAAGCGCTTCACCGAGGATTCAGATGGTTCTGTTTATTCTACAGAGTTCTGCTCACGGGACCCGAGAGCTCTGTAGAACCTTCGGACTGGAAGTAGCTTATACAAAGTGCCATGGTACTTTTACTAGGTTAAGGCTCTCATCTTTCTGGTAACCCCCCCCCCAAAAAAAGTAAAGTATTGCTTCTTTTCTTAACATCGTGGCTGCTGAAGAGAGCAGTCAATCTCCTAAATGGATGTTTGCATTAGTCCAATGACAAAAAGCTGACAATTCACTTCATTATTTCCAAAGGTTTTCATTGATGCTCCAAATAATCAAATTATTTTTTTAAATAAATATATTTAGCCTGAAGAAGGTGTACCTCAGTAATCATAGAGAAGAATGTCAAAAAACAGACGGTAAAATATTGTGTTCGCTGTCCTGGAGAAAGTAAACCGTTCAGGAGAGTTGAGCTCGATCTATAGTTTAGTATAAATGATCCCTTATAAAAAAAAGTTGGTCCTCACTTAACGACGAAATCATTCAGCGACAGGGTCTTCAGAACGTAACTCCACATATCAAGCTGCTGCATTCCTGTCATGCTATTGTTTTAGCTACTGCATTATTTGCAGTGCGCAAACAGCAGTTGATTGATTAATTATTCACCCTGATTACAGATAACTGTTTGAGCAGATTTTCACCCATCTGTCTTGGGTTTTCTTCGTCTCTTGTTGTAGGACATTTATATATTTTGTGCTTTTCGTTTTTTTTCCCAATTGATGAATTGATATCAAAGTAAAATCAGGAGATGGAAAAAAATGAACAATGGTAATCATTAGTGTGACGCTCTGGAACGAAGATGATTGGCGAATAGGAGAGAGGGCATTTCTGCTACTGTTAGCGCTTCCTCTCAAAGTCGTCTTAACTTCTGTGCCGTATTGAGTTAATCACCGAATGGTTAAAGTTTAATCCCGGGGTGGGTTCACCGTGTCATGGTCCATTGTCTCTGTGTAGGACGGCTTCCCCTGAAGTCTTCTGCAAGCAGCAAAGTTAAACCTCACACCATTTTAATGGTAATCTGTCTGGGTTTTAGAAGTACTGTAGTCACTATTGGTAATCTTGAAGAGGCTTTATGCCATGTGGGCCCCCTACCTCCTTCTAATTACCTTTAGAACACGAGCCCTGTAGCCTGCTCTGAAAGCCCCCTCCCTTTGGGAGGCTTAGCTCTTAGCGCAGTTGCATGCCTCTGAAGAACTAGACCTTAAATTATGCACACAATAAAGCCCAATCCTTTATTCAGATAATAAAGTTGATATCACGTTAGCTCATTCGTCATAACGTTGAGCCTTCTAATTCATGATGGGTGGGGCCGTGTTACACAAACAATCACAATGAATGATTTAATTGTTGTCTTGTATTTATCTGATCCAGAATAAGAGAATAAATCTAATCCCGCTTAAAAAATAATACGCATGTAGTAACAAGCTTGGTTGTACATTTGATGCAGTCATGTTCGTATTGCGAGCTGAATGCTTCAGTAATGACAGGTACCTCGATATTTCTGTCTGGACGCGGTGAACTGGGACAGGTGGTGGCCTGGATGGGTTTTAGATTAGTGGCTTTAGTTAATGTTATAACTTCTGTTGGGTGATAATTTTCTTTCTTTATTTAATATTAGTTACTTAAATACGTTTGATTGTTGATCGATGGAGTAGTGTGGTTTTCTTAACCTGATAACCTGATGATAGTAATAACAGCAATAAGCTTATCCATATATTTTTACATTGTTTGTAACTTAAATAAATAATAGTTATTTAACAGCATGTTAAGAAGTAGTTACATTTGTTTTATATTACATTACATTTAGTTACATTTATACTGTGTTACGGTTACAACTGGCCCTTTGAGAGCAGCCATAATGCTGATGTGGCCCTCGGTGTGTCAAACAGGTCAGAGGCAGACCAGACCTGTTGCAACCAGTCTGCTGTTCTCTGTAACCATGGCATCCAAACCCATCTGTTAGTGGGGTGGTGGGCAGCTTTCTCTGTGTTTTCTAACCTTAATGGCGTGGACAGCTTCTAACAGTGAGGCTGCTGATGTGCTTTATGTCGCCTGGAGCTAGACGGAGGGATTGGATTGATGCCATTTACCATCATAAATAGCATTTAGTAGAGTATTTGTCATTGAGGACATCCTGTTTTACACAACTTACTTGCTGTGAACCACATCCCCCTTCCTCCCTCCTCCAGCCCCTAAATATCCTCACATCATGAAAATAATTATGGCCCTTGTTTATTTTCATCCTGTGTAAAAACGATTGCGTTTAATAATCAAGAGAGCATCAAAGACGAGCATCCAAGCAACGATTGCCTGGTCTGAACTGGTTCTGATTTCAAAGCAGTGGAAATTTGTACACAAATTAGAAGAGAGCGATTCAAAACTTTAAAAGAAGCTGTAGGTGCTGGATGGAAGTTTTTCCTTGCCTCCGTCGCCGAAGTTCTTGCTCTGGCGGGTCAAGTTGGGTTCTGTCTTCCCTGCAGGTCTTCTCTGCTACTTCTGTAAAGTGCATTGAGATAACTTTTTCTTATGATCTGGCGCCATAGAAATAAAATGTAATTGAATAAAATTGAACATGAAAGAACTGGAGGTAACTAGAAATCCCTTTACGCAGCATGTTGACGGCGGACTGTCGTGTTTTTGTTGCACCTCTGTTCTCTCCTCTTCTGTAATATGATGAAGTTTTGACACCGTAGCCGTTGCTTAAAATCTGTATCGACACACGTACAAAAAAGAGGCAACCAATAAGATCGGCAAGAAAAGGAGGGGGGGGGGGGGGGGCTTATCAAGCAAAAAAATCTACTCAAAAATCGCATAACTTTGTTAGAATAACGGTTGACCTTCAACCCCAAGCTAAAACAAGGGATGCCACTTTCCAGAGTGATCTCCTTTTATTTCTTTCATTTTCTTGTTCCAGTGGAGGCATCGTGGCCCTGACACCGACACCGACACCAGACCCAGTCCAAACTAGCAAAACCAATGATGACTGACGGAGAACATCTCATATGGAAATTATTGCATTGTTTCAGTCTGTACCACATTCAATTATTCAATGAATAGAGGGAACAATTTGAGCTCGCCTCTGTAATTCACTGGTACGTTACTCTGGCATTGATTTGTGGAACAGCGCTCAGCCTTTCCCAGGTGTGTGTGTGTGTGTGTGTGCGTGTGTAAAGGCAGGTGACTGTCCCATTTGATTCAGTAGTAATGAGCTGTGTTCTAAAACCTTCTACGAAGCTCATGTGAACCGCGCCTTTGGCTATGAGCTTTGCGTTAAGGGCCGTGGTTTGTTCCGTTACCTCTGCAGTCATGTTGACAAAGGGAGCCGTTGATGTGTCGCGGATGGACCTTGTTCTGCTCATGGTAGAATTACGTTAAGATAGTTTTACCAAGCAAAGTGTCATTAAAACGAAGCCCATACCAACTGGCTGATGGCCGTAACACTCGGCATGGCGCCGCGTCCCCTTTCATGTCATGTTCATAGCGGTTTTAAATGGCTTGTACACATATTTCCACCACCTGCTGGCAGTGATGTACGTAATATATGTACAGGCAAAAATGGTCTTTGTGAAATATACTCCTTTGTCGTTGGACGAACGATGAGACAGTCTTCTACTTGCTCCCTCCAGATTCTGGTCGTCCAGTCGTTGCCTTGGTTTGTCTTCTGCAGTGTTTGACCTTTAAAAGAACAACCAACACTTAGTTGACCATTGGACGGAGCAAACCTCCGCCAACGCCCTAACAATCAGAGGCGTCTTCACATGATACCTCTGTTGTCTAAGAGGAAAGAAAGGAGACGCCAAAAATGGTTGTCTTTGTGTTGCTGCCTCCCGTCAGAGAAATATACACCAGACGTCTCGGCTCCCTGTCCTCATTCCTGTTACACCTCCATTTTTCCAGAGTAAAACTTTGGGCAAAAAACTCCTTTGGATTAGCCAATGCTTGAGTTGTGCTTCAGCCCCAACTGCCCCAATGACCTCAATTAAAAACCCCTGTGGATGAACCAGCGTGTGCATAAATGGCTCTTAAGTCTTCCTTTTCTCCTCTTAATGTCTCTCTGCAGATGATCCGGCTGACCAGCGTACTTGCCTTATCTGCGGCGATCGCGCCACAGGCCTGCACTATGGCATCATCTCCTGCGAGGGCTGCAAGGGCTTCTTCAAGCGCAGCATCTGCAACAAGCGCATTTACCGCTGCAGCCGTGACAAGAACTGCGAGATGTCACGCAAGCAGCGCAACCGCTGCCAGTACTGCCGCCTGCTCAAGTGTCTGCAGATGGGAATGAACCGCAAAGGTACAGCATTGTGTTAGTTTTTTATTCTACCCTTCAATGAACCATTCAGATGAACGAGTGTGTTGACCGATCGGTCTCTGCCTCATAGCCTTAATGAGACATCATCCACGATTTATAATGAACATACTTTTCAGAAGTTGGACTATACCGTACCATCAATCCTTTTTTTGACTGATCTTATTTTTTTTTAAAAATCTTATTTTGAGAAATCGGGGATTTGATTTTCATGAGCCGTCAGCCATAATCCTGGAAATAAACCCCACCAAAAAATGTTTAGATATTTCAATGTAGGTGTCATCAATCAGAAATATGTAAAAGTGTCACTGTTTAATTGAAATTGAGTTTTTTCTTGATATTCTAATTTGTTTTGATGTGAATCATCTGAGTTTTAAGGTTTCATGGTCCAGCCGGTTCTTAAAGTCACGCCGGAGGCTGCCGTGCATCAAAGCCCCCCAATAACCTCGGCTCTCCTAGACAGACTGACAGTTTCCATTCAGCAGACCTGAGACGTCTTCATATAGGAGGTCTCTCTTCAGTGAGCATATGATGCCCCCTAGCGGAGGAAAGCCGTAACTGACGTTACAAAGTCCCCTCATTTAAATGGACTGCACTTTTATAGCGCTTTCTACACCTTCACGGTCCAAAGCGCTTTACATTAAGCCTCACATTCACCCATTCACTCACACATCCGCACGCCAGTCGGCGACGGCGGCCATGCAGGGTTCAGCGTCCTGCCCGAGGACAGTCGGCCCACCGGACGACCTGCTCTACCAACTGAGCCGCAGCCGCTCCCTTTCATTCATTCATTCATTTTCCAACCGTCATCGGGTCGCGGTCATTGGGTTGGCTCCGAGCTGGAGCCAATCTCAGCAGTCAATGGGCGAGAGGCAGGGGACACCCTGGACAAACCGCCAGTCCATCGCAGGGACTACACAGAGACACACAACCAGCCACACACACACACACTCACACCTACGGGCAATTTAGTGTCACCAATCAGCCTAGGCTGCATGTCTCTGGTGGTGGGAGGAAGCCGGAGAACCCGGAGAGAACCCACGCAGACACGGGGAGAACATGCAAACTCCTCACAGAATGGCCGCAAGTCGGAGACGAACCTGCGACCATCTCGCTGTGAGGCAACAGTGCTTACCACTGCGCCACCGGGCCACCTAATTTTCCAAATGCTGTTTGTTTCTGCTGGACTGTCGGGATATATGATCTTTGAAATCGTGAGAAAAATCCTCCCATCCACATAAAATGAAACAAACTGGGACGTGGATTGTTTTGTCCACTGGGTCGAGCTATGATGCCGTACCGTGACGTCAGTCAGGTTCTGTTGACGGACTGGATGCACATTGAAATGTATTTTTTTCTCTCCTTGCTGCACAGCAATCAGGGAAGATGGCATGCCAGGAGGGAGGAACAAAAGCATCGGCCCTGTTCAGGTAAATCCCCCCCACTCCCCCCACTCCCCCCGCTCCTTGTTCAGTCTGAGGGACGTGACTCCGGGCCTCCAAATGGTTTTTCCAACCAGTCTGGGGACTTGTTGGCGTGTCCACAATGGATTGGGCATCGTTTAGGATTCTGATTCCGATTCTACTTCTAAATGGTTCTTGATAAAAAAATTTTTTTTCTCAAAACAGGCCACCATCTTATTAACTCATTGAGTGCCAGTTATTTTCAACTCAGATATATGCTGAGTGCCCCAGTTTACACGCATTCTTCCCGATATTCCAAGCCCCACATAATATTCTTTACTGTGAGTATGCACACGCCGAACCTACCAAATGAAAGAGTAAAGTATCTTCTTTCATCAGAAAGAGGAAGCGTGTTCCTCCCATTTTTCATTCCGGAGCGATTGGCTGTTGAAGAGAGGCAGATTTCAATGTCAGGGTTGGCAGTGAATGTTTGGGTTTCAAAAAAAACGTCTTCAGACGTGACTGGCACTCAAAGAGTTAAAAGCAGAATTTGTTTGAACCTTTATACAAAAAAGATGTGAGCTGAGCAGCTGGTCGTGACTATGGCCCCCGAACACATGCCTGCTGAAAGGGATGCTCCACCTCTGAATGCAGAACGCATTGATCCAAATTAAATGTGTCCTCTTGGGTGAATCTCCGTCCACTGTCCACTAGTGACGGGATCACTCAGGATGAATGCTAATACCAGGAGCCCCTGGCTCATTTCCAGATTGACCTGCTCACCGTGGATCCGTGCAGATCCCCGACACATGAGCGAATGGTTTTGTATTTGGGAGGACTTGTGTAGGAGCCCTGACCTTGTTGCACCGTCAGCATAATCATGTACAGTATGTGAGGATCGTTTCCTATTCAGCTCAGGTTTCATTATTAACTCTGCTGAACGAACAAACGGTCAGAAAAATGTGTGACATTAGGCAAAGTACCTCCGAGCTACCATTCCCGGGGACACTGGCGTCCATTCATAGGACCTCAATTAGCAAGAACGCCTGCTTCCATTCAAAGGTGCATTTATTTATGAGCCCAAAAGAAGGACCTCTCTGTCATTAACATGTCATTAAGTAGTTGTTTCACTCAATGTGCTCAATTGATGGAAGTGAAAATGAATTGACCCCAGCACAGATGCAAGACGCCGCATTTCCCTGTATGCTAATCCCTTTAAAAAATTAACTCTGTGTGGAGCGACAAGGATTCTATTTTTGTGTGTGTGTGTGTGTGTGTGAGAGAGTGCGAGATCTAATCAAAACACACATCCACACATACTTGTTTGCTTCCTTCCTTTCTTTCTCTCCATCTTTGTCTCATTGTATGATTTTGTCCTTGCTCCTCAGCTTCTTAGTGAAAAGCTTGCTGATGCTAGTGAATGCTAATCACGTAAACAAAGTGCTTCTAGTCACGTGGCTGTGCTGTAACAACCCCCCCCCCCCCCCCAAAATGTGTTCTAGATCACGGAGGAGGAGATCGAGCGAATCATGTCAGGGCAGGAGTTCAAGGAGGAAGCCCCGGAGCACACTTGGGGCAACAACGGCGACAGTGACCACAGCTCTCCCAGCAACGGCGCCTCCGAGGGCAACCAGCCATCACCCGCCTCCACTCTGTCATCGAAGTAAGTCGCTCGTCTCATCGCCGCCGTCGTGCAGAGCCACGGCGAGGCGCATGAGATAATGAGCTGACCCTGACGGTCTTCACCTTGTTCCCATCTCGCCCAGACTTGAGTTAAGGTATTCATCAGCCGGAGAATGCCTGAATGCGCAGCTCCTCAGGCTCAGCAATGATAGCAGGCACAGAGGAACGGGCTGCACTATCTGGCGTCCTTGCTGCGGAGAGCACCGCATTGTCTATCGACGCTCACCAAGGACAAATATTGTCTCGCGACTCTCACGATGACATTTATTTGAGTCTGCTTCTGTGCAGACGTTTGGTTTATCGCCGCAGCCGCACAGTTTCAGAGCTATTCAGAGCAATGTGCATATTATCAAAGGAAATCTGAGGCGAAATGAACAACAATAACAGAATAGTTCTGCAGCGCAGGCTGTGGCTTGCAGATGCAAATTACGTTGTCGGCTTTTGTGCAGAGGTTTCCAAAGAAAGGCGGATCTTTCATAGGTTATGTGAGGTTTTAGCTCTGCACCACTTCCCTCGACTATAAGTTAAGGTCATGAAGTTTAGAGTAAAAATCCTGACTGGATGGAGCTGAGTGTAGCTACGAGCCTGGTTAACTGATGAGGAGGTGGCAAAAGGCACAGAAGAGATGCAGCAGGGTTGATATATTTTAAATTAGTCAGTTTTAATTTGAGTTCTTTCTTCTTGGCTTTGGGAATTGATCTATATTCAGCGTAGTTCTACAGTAATTCAACATTTAGGAGCTGTGAACCAATGAGGAGGATATTGACCCTTGACCTTTGTGTCATTCCAGCCGCTCTGTGGAAATGAACGGCTACACGGCGGCCCTCAGGGACCAGTACATCAACACCTCAATGTCCACACACTACCAACTCCTCCCTCACCTGTTCAGCTACGCCGCCCAGTCGGGCTTGCTGGCCCCGCAGCCTCGCAGCCTCTACCCACAGTCCCACCCGCTGGTGCTGCAGTTGGTTGCTGCTGAGGACCTGGCCCCCCTCACCACGCCTATGCTCATAGAAGATGGGTGAGCAGTCCAGATATGAGATCCACATACACTCATCCATTCCAAATTCATCCTCTTCATCGCCTTTCTAGCTTCACTGAGGCGGATCTTTGTCACTTCCTGGCCCACAACAGGTTCCTCTACTCCCCTTTGTTCTCTCTCATTTTCTTCGTTCATTAATTCCTCTAAATACTTCTTCCATCTTCCTACACACTACTGACCTCTGTCAACACCTCCATCTACCCTTCATCACTCTAACATGCCGAACATCCTTCCCATCTCTGTCTCTCTGTCTGTACAGATCCTTCTCTCCCTCTTCACTATCTAACCTGGCATACAGGTCATCATATGACCTCTGTTTGACCTTTGCCTTGCGTCTCGTCTCCCTGTACTCCTGTCTACTCTCTTCTGTCCTCTCAATGTCCCACTTCTTCCTAGCTAACTGTCATGGTATTTGTTTCATGTCACATTGGGAACGTCCTCAGCGTGACCTCATCAGACGCTTCTAATGTATTCTGCCAGCCAGGATTGGCTGGAACTCAGTACTTCAGTGTCAGCAGGGGAAGAGACCCTCCCCCTATATGAGGACCTGACACTGTGCTGCCCATAAGGGAAAAACCTTTTGTCACTACGAGCAGACGTTCCCTCTCCTGTGCTAAGTGCTTCTTCGTGAACTACCGTAACTGTTCACTGGCATAGGCGAAAGCTATGTCAGTGGGAACTTTGTTTGCGTCGTAGTTAGCCGGGAGCTATCACTATCTGTTTGAAGTAACAATACTTTGATGGCTAGCTCAAAAGAAACTCAACTTCATGATAGCAATCCCATCCAAGCTACTGCTAGTCTTACCAGGCAAACGCACAACAAAGACGCAACACTCCTTACAACCCGCCTGGAAATGGCAATGTTCCCAGTCGGTGTCTGTTGGTTCCTAACCATACCAGCTTATCTTTAGCAGCCCATAGCAACCAGCTCTGGAGTTGATGGATAAGGCTGTGATGATGGCTTCCAAATCTGAAGCTGACCCGAGCTGGGACAGTCAGCTGAGGTTCAACAAAACCTTTCCACAGGAATTGGATAAACTGGCCTCACTGCCCCTCCTAATTATCTAATGCAGGGGGAGGGGCTCTGAACTCATGATCGTTGAGTACGGTGACGATAACACTTCACTTGGTCTGTCGGGCCGGGTTGCAAAACCCCAAACCGCAATGAAGGTTGAGAAAAGGTTGTCTGACATGGAGAAGACATTTAGTGTGGTCAATTTATTTTGGATGGGCTGGCGACGCTTCTGGGGTGTACCCCGGCTCCCGCCCATAGAAACGCTGGGATCGGCTCCAGCAAAACCTCTAAATCAAAAAGGCAGATGAAGCGGACATGAACAGTGTTAATATTTGCATATGTCGACGCCATTTCTGCTGTACATATGTACGTACGCACTCACATCGCCGCTGCCAGTGCATTCCGCTCGCCGTAACAGCGCTCCCTTGTCTCTAAACACTTACTTTTAAAATTACTGAAGCCCGTCATAAGTCCGAATCGTCGTTAGCGACGACCAGCTGTATAAATATTGCTTTATTTATGTCATGGCTTCAACCTGCTGAAGCCAAATGCACACAACAAGCTAACACTGTTTAGCACGCAGCCGCCCACGCCCTAAATTGCTGCCTCACTGCGTCTCAGGTACAAAGTGACCCAGGTGGAGCTGTTTGCCTTGCTGTGTCGCCTGGCGGACGAGCTTCTCTTTCGCCAGATATCCTGGATCAAGAAGCTGCCCTTCTTCTGCGAGCTGTCCATCGAGGACTACACCTGCCTGCTCAGCTCCACCTGGCAGGAGCTCATTCTGCTCTCCTGCCTCACCATCTACAGCGCTCAGATCTTCGGTGACCTTGCCAACGTCACCGCCAAGTACACGCCATCGGACGATGAGCTGCAGGGGTGAGCGAGCCCTGCTTCCTGTTACGGTTTGATGCTAATAAATAAATGTTCACTACCGGTCCAGCATCAGATGAATAAATTAAGCCCTGTCTAGAGAATGGAATGAAGAGGCCAGTTTCTTTAGTCAAGTAGAAAAGAGGCAGAGCTGAACGTGCATGAGGTGGGAGGTCGGCACCTAATAATGATTCAAATTAAAAGTATGTATTTTTTGCGGGGGGGGGGGGGGTCCTCAGTGAATATCAGACCTCTCCTACACTCTAATGAGGACCAGCGCCCCTGTTGAGGGCAGCGTTGCTGTTTTTGGGTGGGTGATCTCCGTCTATTACTCTGTAATGGTGAATTCTGCCTCTGTTCAACGGCCAGTAGCTCTAGAACGAAAAGCACGAGGAACTCACTCTTCTTTCTGATGAAAGGAGAGACTCTCCTCTTTCATTTGGCAGGTTTGGTGTTTACGTAGACATACAGAATACATAATATTCTGTGGATCTTGAAAAACGGGGCAAAGTGAGCCGAAACGGCTGCGACTATATCCCACCTCGGGCTTGATGATTGGCAAATTATACTTTCCAACAAGAAAAGCACTCGGAGAGCGCAGACCTCCTCCAAGCAGCTCGTTCCCCTCCTAACTGGATCTACACCGTCCACATGGTGATCTGGATCAGCACCAAAAGGTTCTAGATTGTTTTTGGTATTTTTAATACACCAACCATGAAAAGTCAAAGTGAATCAGAGTTGATGTATTTTTAACAGATTTTTGAATCCGAACGAATTAAATTGTTTTCAGTTACCGTATTTTATAATGGAAAAATGTATTTGAATTATGAGCCTGGTGCAGGAACAAGTTCTCCTCGAATGTCAAGGTATTACTGTGTTTTCTTTCTTGACCTCATTCTGGATCATACAGTTTGCATCATATTGCATATCGAAGCGCTTTATGATCTTTGGTAAGTGAATTTAATTCATATTTTACAAGATACGATTTTTGAAAAAGCCTCAATGGGAAGATCTGGATTTGTTGCTTTCTGGGGGGGGGGGGGGGATCCATACGGATATCAGGATCACTCTCTAAATTGCCGTTTTTCCGTAATCCTGCTAATAAACAGACGGACACGCCCTCCTTGGCTGAGGTCAAATGGGTGGCATTCAGATCAGTTGAAGGCAGCTCCGCCCACATTGCCCTCAACTGAATCGGAATCTTTGACGTCTGCACTTAAATATGAACCTACTTAAACATTAGCCTAATAACTGACATAGTTACCCTCACTCATGTGTGTAATCGGTTAGCCACTCTGCCGTCATGCTGCCCCCGCTCTCTCCTGTTGATATCAGAGCGATATAGCATAAACGGTTTTTACCTCCAGAGACTTGGGAATACTGTTGTTGGGTGAGGGCCAGTGAAGTGGACCGTGGACGGGAGGACTCCTCTGGACGGAGCTGTGGCTAGCACCGTCTGGCATGTGAAATGCGCGCATGTCCCGTGCTAGCTGGGAAAAAGACGTGTGGGCGTTTGGCACTGTGTAAATCAGGGCAGAATTATCTGACCTCATGACATACATTCTCCTAATATACAGCGCCGTTCTGTTGTTTTGGTCCATTTGCCTGCAGTTAGGACGCCATATCTGATTTACAGTGGCAGGAATGAAAGGGTCAGAGAGATAGAAGCTTGAGCGGCGCTGGAGAGACGGCGAATTAAGGTCTGACGGGGGGAATTGAACTTGATGAATCTTTCTCTGACAGCTGCAGGATCAGCCAGACATATGTGAAGCCGTGTCAGCAGACCTGGCAGATTCCCTCCCTAATTTCTTCATGCGTACTGAAGCATAGAACCTAAAGATAAAGGCGCATGAGGGGTTTTCTGGTTCTTGAAGTGCTTTTTTTGTGTGTGGATTTAATAGGAATGTGTGGACAGCAAACCCGCTAAAACTGCCTTTTGTTTTGCGGTGTCTAGAGATGTTCATCTTTCCTGTGTAATTGACCGGCCTGTTTCTGATTCCGCAGCTTCAGCGAGGATGGCATGGAGGTGATGGAGAGACTGATATATCTGTTTCGCAAGTTCCACCAGTTGAAGATCAGTAACGAGGAGTACGCCTGCATGAAAGCCATCAACTTCCTCAACCAAGGTAGCGAGGCGCTCTCTGCTGCATTGTCTCGGCTCCTTCTGTCTTCCCCACACGAGTCTGTCCTCCTGTGTCTTTGCAGATATCAGGGGACTGTCCAACGTCTCTCAGCTCGAGCAGCTGAACAAGCGCTACTGGTATGTATGTCAGGACTACAGCGAATGCAAGTACCCGCACCAGCCCAAACGCTTCCCCGAGATCATGATGTGTCTCCCAGAGATCCGCTGCATTGCAGGTAAGGCCTCTGAGTGCAGGTTAGTACAACGTGCACATCCTGTTATGTGTTGTAATCAGCACTGATGCGATTTAATCCTGGTAGTCGTAAAGAAATGTAAAAGACTGATGATGAATTACCTATTTAAACCACAATATCCAGTATTTTTTTTTTATTTATATCACTTTATTTTGCAGTTCAGCAATAGATTCATAGCAAATTTAAAGATTTTTTTGTTTTATTATTATTATTATTATTATTATGTAGAATCCATCCAGATGCACATTTCACACGGAAATGTGCATCTGGATGGATTTGTGTTGTGCTCCCTGATGATGTTCACAACTTTCACTCAATGGCAGAGTGTTCTGTCATTGTCCTAAAATATTTAAATTAAATAAAACACATTTTTAAACATTTTCATAAAACTCATTGAGTGCCATTAACGTCTAAATAAGTTTTTTCTATGTTTATTCACTGCCAACACTGAAATCTGCCTCTTTTCAATGGCCAATAACTCCTGAAACAAAAAATGGTAGGAACACACTTTTTTCCTGATGAAAGATGAGACTTTAATCTTTCATGTTGTAGGTTTGGAGTGTGCATAGTCACAATAAAGAATATTCTGTGGGTCTTGGAAAATCTGGAAAAATGCACAAAAACTGGGGCGCTCAGCCTATAGCTGAGCTGAAAATGGCTGGCACTCAATGGGTTAATTGATATGTCCTCTCTTAATCAGGTGATAACTTTGTCACGTATTCCTAGATGGCCGAGGTGCATGCTCCCTGAACACATCCTAGGGCTTCTCATACTTCCTGCAGCGGTGTTTCTCATCAGCCCTACGTTCGAGGCAGGGCTGCTGTGCCTCTATTGCAATTCAACATTTTGTAGGAAATATGCAAGGGCAGAGTGGAAAGTTCTTTTTTTTATCCTAGCTGGCTGTGGAGGTTGTAACAGCACCAAATGAAAGTCTGTAAAGAAAGGAATAAGTCAGTGAGACAGTAGGACAGGACAATTGGGACATTTTGGTGATGTGTTTGAGGAGGAGGTTTGGTGGAGAGATAGAGGCCCCCACCCTACACGACTGCGTCAAATTTCATAAACAAAGGTCAATAATCAACCGAAATATTGATGAACAGATTCTGAAGCTCCAATGTTAAAGACAATTTCAAACGGATCCATAATCCAGGATCTATTCTGGATCGCCACCAAAATGTAATAATCTGTTCCTGGTAACAATTCCATCAAGATCCCTCCAGAAGCTTTTGATTTATCTTGCTAACAAACGGACAGACAAACGAACGCCGGCGATTACGTAACCGGAGGTAAATATTGGGAGACGGTGAGATCCCGATCTTCTGAGTGGAAGACGAGGCCGACCGAGACGTAAAGGTTCCTTCGTACCGCGTTTACGCATGAATATAAATCCGTTTGTTTCACATAGCCCGTCAATGGCCACATCTTTCCATACGGAGGTTGTAGTAAGACGCATTACTACTGGTACTGGAATGTGTACTGGTGCCACGGTCGCAGGTACTTCTTCCTGTGAGTTATTTTCCATTATGGGATAATATCTCCCCAGACCAGATGGGGGGGGGGGGGGGGGCACGTGAAACTGTTGGGGTGCAGCCTTTAATGCAGCACACTACTCTGGTTCATCTCCTAAGTTCCTCTCATCCGTTGGTTAAGGCGGCTGCGTCTCCTCAATGCAGCAGCTGCTCATTTGACCTTTTAGGGCCGCACGATGACGCAGTGGTTAGCGCTGTAGCCTCACGGCAAGAAGGTTGCACACTAGTCAGCTGAGATCCGTATTTGAGCGGCTGAAGATGAGATTGGCACCGTCCACGTGTTCTTCTCCTTTAATCCAGGGTTCCTGGTCTCTGTGCCGAAGACGTTTTGAAGGTTTCGTTGCCTCGTTTTCTAGCTCGTCTCCACATGTTATGCAGAGCGCCTCACTTGATGCATGACTCACCTGTTGATGAACCCGTGTTTTAAATCTGACTCCTGGTTTGTCGTTCTTTTCTCGGAGGTTGCCGGCTCCTCTTCTTCCTCCTCAGTTGGCCGTTTCCCCTTTGCAAAGAAGCTCTCCAAAGACGTTTGTCCGAGACGTTTACGGCTTTATTATTCAACTGACCAAGAAGATTCACCGGCGATTGTTAATTTGGAGAAAATCTGTTTGGTTTTTCAAAATAAAACACCTTTTAGACTTTAATTATCGATGCACTGTGTGGCGCGGTAACAAATGCCTCATGGACCGGTACCGAGCCGCGTACCGGTGGCTGGGCGCCCCGGTCTATGAAACGCAGGTACTGCTGCCTCAGTCAACACATGACTTTTGATAAGGGAATGCTGACATCCTAAAACATTAGGGTGGCGTCATGCTGCCATTGGTTTCTTTGCTGTAAGTCAAGAAAACAAGAGAAAGGCCCTCATTGCAGCCCTACCCCCCCCCCCCCCCCCTTAGCTTTCAGCGTGAAACACTGTCGGGAGGTGAATGTCGCTGACAGCATCTCAACACTGAGCAAAAAAACTGTAGTTAAAGGATGAACTAATGCGTGAAGAAAGAGCCGTCCGAGTCTAAATTAATTGGTGCAATAACATTTACGCTGCAGAGCGGCCGCGCTGAGCTAATGCTGAGCTAATGCTGAGCTTGCATGCTGTGTTTTCTTTGCAGGGAAGTTGGTGAACGTCCCTCTGGAGCATCTCCCCCTCTTGTTCAAAGCAGTCTTGCACTCCTGCAAATCCAGCCTGACCAGCTACAGGAGCGGCCCGTCACCCTGTGTGACCACCTCCCCCGGGAATTAGACCCCCCCCCCCCCCCCCAGGGACTGGTCTCCCCTCTTGTGAATGTGACAAGCAGCTAGTTTGTTTTTGTAACGTTTTTCTTTATATATTTATTACACGACAGAGCTGAATGTATGCTGATTTACACTGTGCACATGCTTCTGTACAAAACAAATGCTCGTAGATGCATTGGTCTTTGGCGTTTACAAGTGTGTATCCAGTTTGCTCAATGTGCCAGTGTTGCTACTGTTAGAGCTAGACTTTTAAAAGAGTTTATTTTATTCAGACGGAGGCAGGGAGACACGCGGCAAAGTGTTTCAAGACTACCTCAGGAAGAAGATGTTGTTGCTATTTTCAGGTACCTTTTTCTGCTGTTGCATGGAGAGATGCCCGGTCTAAATCCAAATCCCTGCGGGTACTTTGGCGCCTCAATCAGAGACTGAATGTTCAAAGGAGCTGGGTGAATCAAAGCGGGTTTTTATCACTCCTGAAATGCAAAATAAGTCCGCTTGATCTGCATGAGACGTCCTGCAGATTGTAGGCGGTCTAGTCGATTTAACATTCCATGAGTTAAGGTGACAGTTGTTCGATCTGTGGTTGGGTTTTCATTGGAAAGGAGCATACGGGTATGTTTTACAATCATAGACTGGGGGCGTTAGGCTTTATTGTTGGGGATGGGGAGCACAGCTCAGTTTTGCTGTTTTTACTTCTGTTTTTTTTTTTTTTCCCCCTCCTTTTTGACCGAAGTGTTATGCAATGCTTTTCTCCAAAGCCCATTGATGGGCAGGAAGCTGATAGCTCCACCAAAAAAAAGATGTCTTATCAATGAAGGATGAGAATAATCAATCTGTGTCAGAGGGGAGGACCCTCAGCTGGAGGATGTTGCCTAATTTCATTCTAAACGCTGCTAAAGCTGCACACACACACGGCCCTCCGCTTCTCGTCAGATGGCTGGTTTCTTTCTGGGCTCTGTTTGCCCTGCGCCAAACTATTCAAAAGCGCCACTGAACAGATCGTGCCAGTCTTAGATGCTGTTTTCAGGTCTTGACCAACCAAATTTTGCACAAATCCAAGAACGGTAGCTGGTCTAGTCGGTAGTCGGACCTGATCCACATCCGGGGGGTTGGTTCAGGGGTGCTCCTCTGGGTATCGCTGGGCCAAAGGGAACTACATTTAGCAGATTATCATTTTAACCTGGCGATCATTGGCATGAGTGTGACTGATCCAGCCCGTGTGTGTGTGTGTGTGTGTGTGTGTGTGTGTGTGTGCATGTGTCAAATCATCCAGACCAGGTTTAGAGAATTCAGGCGACTTCACTCCAGCTTGCCTAGCCTCTTTGCCAGATATGCACATTGTTAAAGAAGCCATAGGGAATGGCCTATTTTTTAAGTACGAGATGCTCATTTCGACCTGCTTGACGTGTCTCCTCGGAATCGTCGGGTTTTTAGCCGTTTCACGACGTGCAGACAGAATGCAGTCCTCGCAACGACTCTTCTTTGCACGCGATGGGTGAGGCTGGGCGACCCCCTGATCACGGCCCACCCGGTGTGTTCCTCTCGCTCAGGTCCTGCTGACCTGGATCTAAACAGGGTAAAGTGAGTGTTATGAATTGCATTCAGGAGTTCCTCAGTGCCCACACTGGTGCACTCGTAGTGTTAGTAGAGTTAGGTTCCAGGACATTGTAGGTCCTCTGTAGAAAAGTGTTATTTTTTTCCTTTGACGCCCCCCCCACTCCACTCAGAGTTAGGTGGAGTTATTTGAAGACGAGGCGTGCAGGGCGGAGGTTTACAGCATCGGTGGTGGACAGAGTGGGAACGTTTCCAGCTCCCATCCACCTCTCTGCAGCCTTAATGCCACCACTAGAGCCCCGCCCCTTGTTCCGCATTCAAATGTTCCGGTTAGTCGCTTTTCCTTTTTTTGACTTTTATACATTTTCATGTACCTTTGTAGTTTTATGGTGAATGTTTTTTTGGATTATCATTATTTTTCACATATTCATTGTCCCTTTTTGTTTTGGAGTGAAGACGACCCCTGTCATTATATGAAATTGTTTTAACACGCATTCATTTCAAGAAAAGTATTACTCAAATAAAGAAAGCAAAATGTTTTGTTTTTTTTGGTTGTTGTTTTTATGCACAGCGGTGACTTTGTGGAGCCTTTATGTTCATTTTGAATTCGTTTTGTTAATGTGATGTTTTGGAGCCGTCTGTGTTTCTGACCTTGAGTGAAATGACATTTTCGACCAATAAGATTCCAATAAGAGTTTGTGAGACTACGTAAAATCTGTCTGCCCTCAGGCTTCTGAGGGATATTTTCTCACTGACTTGCAGTGGAATCTCATCATCCGGTCTTATAGTTTTATTGTAATGATCTATAATGCTGATAATTCAAGTACTAGTAGCCTGCCACCCCCAAAAGAGGGGAGAGGAATGAAGTTTGGCATCTAAATAGAATATATCTATTTTTTACCCTTTAATCTCCACCATCTCACAGATATATTCTTTTATGCAACAAAAGCCTGCATTTACAAATGAAAAATCCTCCTCAATGCTTTACCACTGCTTTAGCACAAGTAGAAGAGAGCGGCTCAGGGTGGCCTGCAACAAAATAACTCCATCTCAAAGTAGATGCAGGAATGCACTGAACATCACAGGCTGCAGAGATCTGACAGTGGAACGCGATCTGAAAGGGGATTCTCTTTTTTCCTTTTAAAGTGGTGGCAAGCGAGATCAACGCAGACGACCTCCCTGCTTTGACTTCACAGCCATCGTATTTCCATAAGCTTGACTAAAGTGTACCATTTTATTTTCTGCATTTTTATTTTTGTTTTGTAGACGAGGGATATGGCATTTGCGACTTCTGTGCTGAAACTACCTCTTTATTTCTCGTCGCATTGCTTGATGACAAACGGGTGATTTTTGTCTTTATTTATTGGTTTCACTGCACCGATGTTCTGTAATTTTGTGTCTTATTTCACTCGGTGACCTCTCAGATTTGAACCAGCGGTGACATCTTATGACTTTTTTAATCTTCTCTACCTCACACTTTGATTTGATTTAGCTCCGACCTTCCACTGTAAACTTTGTAACACACTCTTAATCTCTTTTTTTCAGGGATCTTCCTCCTGTGTGTGTTTTTTTTTTATTGCTTTGTATTAGCATCATCTTTGATTTCGCTTCTGACCTGTTATCATGAATTCAATACCAAAGAAGAAAGCATGTCGGCGGCAACGCCAGCACGCCGACTACGCGTTCACGTGACGGCTGGACGTCCAGTGCTTTATTTTCCCGTCTTGGATCTTTTGAGAATACTTCTTGTTATCTTGTGAATGGCTGTTTGCTGTGTACAGTTTTCAGTATGTGTGATATATCTTTTTTCTTCTTCTTTGTGCTCCATGATTGGGAAGGTGGTTCGGGTTAAGACGGAGCGGGAACAATCAGATTATGATATGAAGCAGTGATCAATGAGGAAACTGTGAATAGCCTTATTGGCATTGAGGTCGGAGCTCTGCCTTTGACATCTAGTTTGGACGCCTTTCATTCCCATTGAGATCCACAATCAAACTGACTGTTTTTTTTCCATGGGAACCAGAAGTATCATTGGGGTATTACTCCAAATGTTCACTTTAAGCATGCTGGGATATCTCAGGTTTGAGCATTGATATGCTGTCATTTCTGCAGGAACCTATGCAGCTATTCATTCATGCCCATTTCAGTGCAGAGACCTCGCACCAGTGTCCAGCCTCAGAACCGTAACCCTGGGAGGAGGCGATCTGGACCACAGTGTGTTCCAATAAGTTGCAGCTCAGTTGACGTCCAGGGGTCCTGCCAGCTGAGACGCACGTTCCATGGTGGGTGGAGTCTCCCTCGCCACTATTAGAATCCTAATGTATAGGAGCACAAGATAAATAAAAAAACAGAGTGAGATGGGGGGGGGGGGGGGGTAAAAAGAGATGGCATAGCTCAGGGAGGGTATACATTACATAATATCATCGCCTGTGAACAGACCGCTGAAACACCTTGATGTTCCTCTCGTCTGCTCTTGTTACTTTAACTACCTGTGAAGAATGTGATCCATTATTTGTTAAAGGCATGTTTAGAATGTGTTAGGACTTGAAACCAAATAAATGTGAACGTTATGCAAGAACGCAGATCCGGTCTCCGTGGTTTTCCTCCGTTCTCTTCAGCTCTCTGTGCGATAACTAGCCCAACAGTGCTGGTGGGAGATGGACGCTGCTCTCCCCTCTGCCACCTGGTGAACGGTGTCCAGCTGAGCCGCTGTGGTTGGACATGGAATTTTACCCCCCCCCCAAGGGACACAGTTCTGCAGGTGGATGTGACGTGATGTCAGATTGCCCAGAATGCTAGGTTTCATTTTCGGTGAAGAATCTATGCAAGTTTAATTATAACTGGTGCAATAAATAAAATGAAATGAGTGAATTTATAGAAAGGTGCTGAGGGAGATCACATATTCAGGCAATGTCTGATCAAACACGTGATTGGCTTAAATGTCGAGTCAACAGCCATCCATTTTCTTGTAAACGGGTCGATGGCAGTCGTCTGGTACACCCTGGACAGGACGCCAGCTCGTTGTGGGGCGTTGAGTCAACGCTACGTCTGCTTCAGTTAATAGAACACTTGTAGCTGACTGTGATGTAGTGGTCAGAGTAAACGTCATCCATAGACTACAGACAGGATAATATAGAATCTGCTCAATGTATTTTGTAGGGGTGCAACGATTCACAATTCACGCTTCGGTTCGGTACTTTTTTGAAACAAAAAAAAAGATAAATTTCCGTTTTTTTAACTTTTAGTTTGTGGAAATTGAAAATTTGTTTCAACTCAAAAGTACAGTTTTTAAATTAATTTAAATGTATCTGGTGCAGCTCTACCTGACATGTTCTGCTGTGCGTACTTAGCACCATATAAAAAAATAAATAAATGTGTCTGATGGAGGAATCTCTCATATTCTGTGGGGCATTCTTTGCAGCAGAGTAGAAATTGATCCTTACAAAATAAAAGCTCTACCATGCCCATCTTCTGGGGTATCTTCTCAGCAGCATATTAAACAGGTTCCTATCATTAATCTCTCTCTGATGGAGCTGTACCTCACCCATCTTCTGGAGTGCTACTAGGACACTGAGCTTGTAATGGGGCTCAGGTGTCCCGAAACCCTGCGTTGTCCACAACAGAAAAGGGTTGCATGTCGGCAGCAATAAAAGCAGCATCGCTCGGTCGGTTTCTTTTGCCCTCTTTCAATCACGTGCTGATGGCTGTCTAAACGACCCGGGTCCAGTTTGTAGCTGTGCTGCTTGTTGAGCGCCTCATCAGAAGTTCATAAAATGAATACAAAATTGCGTATTGTTCGATTCATAGGCCGCATCAAACCGAGACCCTTGTATCGAATGGTTAGATACATGTGTTGTTGCAGCCCTAGTATTTTCTCATGTTGCTTTGTATGTTTATTAGTACATGGGTTGATAAATGGGGTGTCGGGATTCTTACAATATTAGTTTAACATATATGAAGCTGATGACAGTCTGGCCTCGTCCGGCTCAAGGTAAAGTCGAGCTTTTATTTCAGGTAACCGGCTCATAATAGGCAAAATGCACTTTTCCTCAGATGTTGTAGAAAAACTAAACTCCGCCATCTGTCTGTAAATAACATTAAAAGAAAAGCGTAAATCAATTCTAGTTGGAGTTTGCCATGTTTCTTTAGAGCTCAACAGGAAAGAGGAAAGAAAAGAAAGTCTTCCTTTATTAATCCCGTGTGGGGATTGATGGAGAGATGATTGAGTAGAGGGCAGGCCACATAGCAGCACCCAAGGGAGCAACTCCTGGGTTTCTGTGCCTCGCCCAAGGGCACCTCAGCAGGACTCAGGAGGCAAACCTGCACTTCTCCAACCACCGGTCCATGCGGGTCTAGAGCCGGCCACTCTGGTACCAAAGCAAAGCCATTATGGACTGGTCTTATAGACTTTAAACATGCATTGCATACACGCCAGAGTATTGATACGCAACATACTATTTCCTCCCCTTTGTGTGTAAAGCATCGAAGTGACCAGCTGTCGGCTGAAACGTTTCCCGTGCTCTTCATTGTACTCAATACAAAACGAAATGTAACTTCCTCTCAATGAGACATGCATGGATGTCAAAAAATTAAAATAATCTGACGAACAGAACGACAAATGATGGCAAAATCCGGTCCTTCCCGGCAGATGGAATTATACTGGAGAACTAAAGAAAAAAAAATTATCTTCGAATTCTACTGTTTTTGTTTCTTTCTGACAATTGTGCCTTTGTACAAAGAATAAATATTTGAACACAAAAATGTAATAGACGTGATTTATTTTCTCTTTCTGTTGGATTTATGCGTCCTGCATGAAAGTTATGTCCCCATCATCCACTGCATCATCTTTAATTTCTCTAATATAATATAAAATAAATGACATGTTAGTGAAACCGTATGCACACACACACACACACACACACAGGTTATCTTGTCACTGAGCGATGCCTGTTGCCAGCGGGGCTGCTGATTGCATCATGACTTAGGCGTGCTGGAGGTCCAGGAGGCATCACTTTATCTCTTCAAGGCTGACAGAGTGGCTTTTGACAGGCTGTCCTAACCCTCCCACCCCCCCAACAAGCTTCTAATCAAATCAGAGTTGGTCAAGGCTACGGATCCCCCCCACCCCCCCGGGCACAACAACATCGCTGACGAGTTAGGGGGGCCAGAGGATGGAACTTATAAGAGTGCAGGACCTCAGCCTCGCTATCCGAAGGGAGATCTCCCATCGGGACAGATACTCCATTATTAGCGTGGAGGGTGTTTACTCGCCTGATACGTTGGTGTTTCTGGGCTCACCTTGGCACAGAGCGTCAGACACTGTCCTTCACAAGTGACCACCACTGCGATGGCGTTATCTGCAACTTAAGTGCAACATCCGCTTTCTGTCCGATCAAACATGTAAATGTTTCACACACAGTGATAAGAAGCGATTCAAACACGCAGGACCACCGCAATCGCGTATAAATACAACACGGGTAATCACGTGTACCATCGTTGCCAGGATCAAACAGTGAAATTCTCGATTTGGTTGGACATGAAAAGTGTAGTACTTCAAGAGTTTTCACTGCATGTAAATACGATGATGTGAGTATCCCTGGTACTTGCTCCGTATCCCAAAATCTCTGTTGACAGTAGTAAGCATGAAATGAAGTTGAAGTGAGGTTCATAGGCCCTAGTGTGTGCCATTGAATGTGGCGCTAGTGCTAGTAGCATTGGGGCGTCATGTAGGAGTGCTTGGATCAGTCAATAGAATTATGTGTGGTCCACATTCATAGAGAGACAAATAAATTAAATACCTATCAGAAGACTCAAAAAGAGGCCAAGAGGAAATATTGATCAAATATCATTGTCACAAATCGTCAATACCCCCCCTGTTGACTCTGTCCCAAATGCCTCACGACCTTTCCGCCTGGAAGCCGCTTCAGAATTGTGCACTCATTTCCGGCGCTTTTTTATCGACAAGGTTGTTGCCACTTGGGCTCTGATTTCACCTGCTGCCTCCGACCCGCTTGCTCTGTCCCTCGTAGGGCTGTGTTTGACAAGCTTGAGCCCGTAACTCTGTCACTTTCGGAGGATGTGGTTGGCCATATTCAGGCATCAGGTTTACCTCGTGATGTTGTCCTGCCTCACTTTTTTAAAGAGGTTCTCCCTAGCATAGGGCAGTCGGTCCTTGCCTTCTGGTGCGGGTCCTGTAATTTTAGGGACTCTACTCTTTACTTTGTATCTTCTGCCTCTTAGTTCCATTTTAAGAAAACATGGCATTTGCTTTCATTGTTACGCCGATGATACTCAAATCTATGTGCCATAAAAATTGATGCTTCTTCCATTAAACAGCTTCTGCTCTGTTTCGACGACATCAGAGGCTGGATGGCTCTAAACTTCTTAAGTTTCAGTGAAATGAAAACGGAAGTGATGATGTTTGGTCTCAGTGGCTTTTGTGCCACTGGGAAAGATGTGCGATCTTGTGTCATTAATAGACGAGGGTCACTCTGGTTACCAGTACACATTCACCAGTTACCAGTACACATTCACCAGGGCGTTCATTATCTCCTCATTATTGAGGGTTGCCGGCATTAGATTTCGAGCTGACTCGCTCAGAGTGACCCTCGTCTATTAATGACACAAGATTGCAGCAGCGCCGTGATAATGTCAGGGATCATTCAATAAGTATATATATATATATTGGAGTTTGGAATATATATATCAGCTTTTCATATATATATATTGGTCTTTGAAATATATATCAGCGTTTCATATATATATATATATATATATCGGCGCAGCGTTTCATATATATATATCAGCGTTGGGTATATATATATTGGAGTTCGGTCCATATTCTCAAACTTCACTTTTTATATATATATATATATAATAAGTTCCTGAACGGCATGCCATAATGATTATATATATATATATATGTATATACATTTTTGGACTGACCTGACCCTGTAGCGCTACAACACAATGTAAAAGGGAGCAATTTGATTGGCCGACACTTCAAACATTATAGTTGCCACATATCTTTAGTGGTAGTATTTTGCACTTTCACACTGCTTAAGATGGAAAGCAGTGATGCTTGATGTGACGTGTTTATAGGTAAAATATAAATGAAACTTGTGATGCCGCATGTGTGTGAGTGTGTGTGTGCATGTGTCACTTCTTTAATGTGTTGCCCGCAAAACGGGTGTTTTTTCTCTCTCGCTTTGGTTCATATATTTTGTGTTCTGTGTAACCGAGCTGTCTGTCTTCTGTCCTCATCATCACCTGTCTGTCTGACTGTTTTACCTGTCTGTCAGTCTCCTCCAAGCTGCCGAGACCGGATCGAGATTTGTCAATCCAAACAGAAAGGCTTTTTTTATTTGAAGAATAACTGCATTGTATCTGAAAAGCTCAGCCATGGCCATGTGCCGCCGCCTTTCATGACGTTTCTGCGACTATTTTTTGTGCAATGTCAGAACAGCTGCTTGTTATTTTAAAGAATGACCTTGTTTCTGTTGAGGAAATGTGTCTTGTCTCTCATTAATGAAACAGTGTGACATCAAACCTGTTTAGGAAAAGGAAAAATGCTGACTTAGCCAGCTGAGTTGTTTAAATAATATTTTCTCCTGCAAACTCAACTGATGAAGTGTGGAACCGTTAGCTTTAGCGGCACTGATGCTTCAGTGGGTTGTTGTTTCATTCATGCATCTAGAAATAAATAATTGTATTTCTATAGCGTCAGATCATAACAGGGAGTCATCTCAAGGCACTTTACATGTGCAGCAGGGAAAGACAGAACCCAACTTGAGCCACAAGAGCAAGCAATTTGGCGCCGGAGGGAAGGAACAACGTCCTTTTAAATGCTTTCCCGTTTATTTTATTAAAATAAATGTCCTGTATGTAATTATAATATAATAATATTAGTAGTAATAATAGTTTTCACTCACTGATCTGTTTAATCTGACAAAAACTCTTCAATCCCACGTTGCTACCTTCCACTTGTTATTGGTCACGAGCCTTTTGACACATCCATGGATTTTTATTTTTATTCACTTAATTCCAGTTACGCAGTAAAGTGGCAGCTTCTCCAGGTCCTGAAAAGATTCTACTTTACAGCTCGGCCAATGATGCAGCACATTTGTTTACTATTTTCAACTTATATGCCATATTTCGTTCCACAGTGGGGGGGGGGTGAAAGTGTCCCCAGCAGTGGAAATAAACGACAAACACAATCATTCTAACGCAGAACATTTGAGTGTGAAAGAAACACCATGAGAGAAACCAAATCAGCGACAACACGGTTGTTCCTGACGATGAATGAGATGAGCCCCCCCCCCCCCCCTCAGGCCCCCCAGCACAAACACAGCTTGGTTTGGGTCTACTGTATTTACGTCAACCAAGACTCGTGTCAAGGCTGGAACGCGCCGTGCAGCTCCGCCTCCAGCCGCTGCCGCGTCGCTCCTCCCGGGCGCGCGCCCCGCCACTCTCCTGAAGCGTGTCTTCGCCAGGTGTGGTCCTCCTCCGCCCCGCCTCCCTCCTCTCTCCTTCTCATCTCATTTGCCTTGACCCTGACCCACTGTGACCTTGACGCAGAGAACGCGAGAACATCGCCCCCCAATTCCTCACACTTGCCAACTGACACACTTCCAGACGGGGATAACCTTGTTCCATCACATTTCTCTGATGCCTCTGCTGCCATTTCCTCTCTCTCTCTCTCTCTCTCTCTCTCTGTTGGACTTTTCTGACTTAGCAATAGAGCAAATCAAAAAACACAAACATATTGTGGCACAATATTCTCAAGAAATAGTGTGAAAATTCCGGAGAGACAGAGAGAGAATCGTCTGTCTTTTTCTCCTCTCCAATATTGTTTAAAACGGACTAAAGTCTACTGTTGCAACTTTTGTTTTCCCCACAGCCTGTGGGTCATCATTCGTATTTGTCAGCCACTATTGCTCTTTTGCACGACACAAAGAGCGCTGCGATGGTCCACATGAGAAAACCTGACAAAATCGTTATTTATGAACATTGGTTTATCCTGAGATTCTTTAAACTGAAACACGTCATTCACACAATTCAATGAGAATTGAATAATGCACGTACTTTTACATTTAGGAAAGTCTGTTGTGACTCTGAATCATTAATTGAGGACCAGTTGTACTTTATAAACACAATATTTTGTGTATTATTTCTGAGTCATGTTTATAAGACGGTATTGCAACTCTCCAACAACTGACCAATTAGTTCTGTCAACTTCGAAGTTGAGCAGGATAACCACAGGCCAGGATCTGCAGAGGACGGTGGGTCTCCGTGTGACGTGTTCGTCCAGCGCATCCCACAGAGGCTCGATCGGATCTGAGCTCTGGAGCTCTTGGGACATATGGGAGGGGGTCAAAGGTCAGTTTGACTGTTCTGTACACAGCCTACCGCCTCTCTATCAGATCTAACGTGGACGTTTTCAACAGTTTCTGTTTTTTTTTTTTGCACCCAGCACGGAGCCCGAGGCACCAATGGGCCTTTCGCTGGTTCAAACCGCTGCAGACCAGGAAGACAAGCACAGATTTGGAGAAGCTCTGACCAAGCGAGTTGGCTCTCGACAAAGCTGCGTAGATCTCCACCCTTTATTCCCCTCCACTTTAAGGGCAAAATGTTCATCCACTGCGTAATGCATCCCGCCTCCTGACAAGCACGATTAGTATGTTGAGGCCGATCAGAAGAAAGTTTGTAGCATCATCTATGAACGAAGGCGCAACCTCTTCAGGGGAGCGCCACCTCACGCCAAGTGCCATCTGGGATGGGTTCCCGTCCTCTCCAGCACACTGACACAAATTCATGGTCACAGAAAACAGATGGGTGGAAACGGTGCAGCGTCCTGACAGAGAGCACAGACGGGTGAATAAATCTCCGCCAGAATACGCAAAGGCAGAGCAAACCATTTCTGTCAGTAGAACCATTGAGAATAGAATATTTCGCCTGATTTTACTCGCCTCTTTTATGGCAGCTAATTACCAACAGGCCTCCTGCGGCCTTGAACATGGACGTGATTCTGGCTTGAATCTTGCGCCTCAACATCTGGCATCCAGATGATAAAAAATAATGCACTAAATTCATGTTCAACATAAGTAGTGATAAGGGTGGCAATTATCTGGCGAATAAAAGAGCTTTAAAGACACCAAAAGGTTTCCGGATTTAATTTTCATTTGTTGTGAAATGCATTGAAAACGTTTTAAGATCTTGCTCCAAACTCTCGGTGGGGGGGAAGGGGGGAGTATAGGTCAAGGATTATTTGGAGGGGGTTCGAATTGTCTCTTTGGCATGGTCGTTGGCAGTATTAGCACTACAGGATGTCTGCAAACGTACAAATTCAATTGGACTTTGAACACGAATATAGAAAGGTGCTGAAAGACGTGTTAAAAACAACAACTCGCGTCGGCTTCACTCGGCTTCAGTCGGCTTCACTCTGCTTCAGTCAAGGATCCTTATCATCTCTTGTGTGTTGAAAAGTTGGGGAAAGTAATTTCCAGAGCGGAAATAAAATAATATTTTTTGCACTCTTTTTTTTTAGGCTGAAAACAGCAGCCTTTGAGCTAAATATATATTAAAAAGTGTTGAGTGGGGACAAAACAATAACGCAGGACATAAAAAAGCGTGATCAACACGTGATATAATATGGTAACTTTTTGAAATGGGTTATTCTAGCTTCGCCCAATTTTACACACATCTCAACCATATTAAGTATTTGTACTTTTTCATGTTTTGAATTTTCATCAAATGATATTTTGTGTGGTTTCCATGGTTATATATATATGCAAAATAATATCCACTCCTCTTAGCTCACAAAAGTAGCAGGAGATGTTCACTGCTGAATTTGTTGAAATATTTTTTGGGGGTTTGCCATTTTCAGCTTACTCTGTTTCTTTTATGCCGTTTGGTGATCCATGAGCTCAACCAATCACTGAAAGCGTCTGCCTCTGAATGCTACTGATGTGCTATTAGATAGCCGATTTCAGAGTTCGAAAAGCCACTCTAAACTGATTTCTAGCGCTACAATCATTCCTCGTCCATCCCATGCACACATCGTAGAGGAGGGTTCTAATCGAATCAATCTTGTGATTTTGGTGAAGTCCGGAGCTGCTGCTCGTGGTGATGGATTACAACGCAGGAAATAGACTTTAGAACAAGCAAGGCTGCAGTTGAGCTTGGCCTCAGCTAGAAGCTTTTTCCTATTGTTAACTGTACACAAAAGCCATTTTGTAGAGCGCTGTCAAGAATAGCGGCTGTTCAAATTCAGGAACCTTGTCAAGGGCAAGAAGAGGAGGTTATTTATTACGCACACAACTCTCTTCCCTTTGCAACACAAATATGTTGTCATCCACAAAGTGTTTAAAAGTGTACAGCTATCCCCATCGCTCCATGTTGCAAAATTGATTTTTTATGTCAGACCATGATGCATTTATAACCTCAAAATTATAAAGACATCTCTGACGATGGAAAAATGGTTTTGGAAAAAAAAAGATTTGTCATTGAAATTTCCAAATATATTTGAGGTAATCTCAAATTTCAAATACTGCACTTATTCATGTACTTACTTATTATGATTTTGTAATCATTCGTTTGTTGAGTTTTCAACTTAAAAATATATCTGAATTGTTCATTTAATTGTGAAACTTGTTGTTCATTTTTATTTTTCACTGGAATCGATTTAAACAACAATTTTGACCCTTTAATCAGCTGAATTGAAATTCAATTCAATTCAATTCAATTTTATTTCTATAGCACCAGATCACAACAGAAAGTAATCTCAAGGCACTTTACAGGATTAGCAGGGAAAGATAGAACCCAACTTGACCCACAAGAGCAAGAACTTTGGCAAAGGAGGCAAGGAAAACTTCCCTTTAACAGGCAGAAACCTTGGACAGAACCTAAGGCTCATAGTGGACGGGCATCTGTCTGACTGGCTGGCTGGGTTGAGGGCACATTGATTATTGACTTAGATTTAGACTTCTTTCTTTCCTTACTACATGCCCAGCTTTTCCACTAGTGTCATCAAATATGACATCACATATGAACCCCCCCCGGCAGAGGCTGCAAATGAAACAAGCTTTTGATGTGTGCTATGAATGAGCAGTACTAGCTATAAGTGAATTGTGCTTTTAAATGGCAGTAGATGTTTGAGCATGTGCATTGCCAGATTTCCTTACATCTTGTACCTTAACATGGTTGTTCAAATATACCAGCAGGGGGCGTGAGTCAATGCGATTTATTGTCCCCATAAATCAGTTAGTGCAACAGTAAAGCTGATCAACAGAACGCTGTCCTGCTGTGCGTTTTAGGGATCGGAGAGATTTTTTTCTTTTTCAGTTTTGTCCTTGTCGGATGACACAGAGGAAAACCCCTGCCATGTCGGCTTTTTTCCACACTATTGTAAGCATTCTGTTTAATTTCCCTTTTGTAAGTGGCTTGTTGTGGTTGCTCCCCGGTTAGGTCAAGGACAGACTTGGGGACAGTGAATGCAGAGCAAAGTATAAATCTTCTCTCTTAATGTGAGCCCTTAAGGCCTGGCGCTCGCACACAGTGCTCCCGTGTGACGAGTAGTTCAACACAAAGGTGTTCAGCGTGCATCACAGGCGGATCTGACACGTATATTTTCATTGGTAAGACGGTCAAATCACTTGTCCAGGGCCCCGACCCTCAACATGAGGATGATCAGTGTCGAAATGATCTCTCTCTCACACACACACACACACAGTGAAGCATCGAGCAGTCATCAGTTCAAATGTGAAAACGCACAAGGACAGATTCAACAAGAACAAGCAAAAAAATAAAGCACAATCCTTTTGCGGAAGCATGAATCCACCTTGGAGGTCATGTGATGTATATTTAGCAGCCACACTTGGCCAGAAGTCCATACTGGGGAAGTCGCCGACGGCGTATAGAGCAGCCGGCTCAAACAATTCAAAGGTCAAAACCTGAACGGTGGACTCGTGCGCTCTGAGATCCTTGGATGGTTCATCCATCGCCCGGTTCCGTCCTGGTATGTGAGAGAGCCACTGCCTTCTTACAGTCACAGTTCTGTTCAGCAGATTGAGCATTAATGAGCCTGCGTAGTTTAGAGCCTCAACATTGATGTCAATCAAGTTGTTTTCACAAAAAGATGACACAATAAAATATTTTTTTCTAGGCTACCTTTGGTCATTTCTCCTGCCTCACAGCACAGAGGTCACGGGTTCAAATCCGAGATGTTTCCTTTCTGTGAGGAGTTTGTATGTTCTCCCCGTGTCTGCGTGGGTTCTCTCCAGGTTCTCCGGCTTCCTCCCACCGCCAAAGACATGCAGCTTAGGCAGTTTGGTGACACTGACTGTGAGAGTGTGTGTGTGGCTGATTGTCTGTCTCTGTGTTGCCCTGCGATGAACTGGCAGCTTGTCCGGGGTGTCCCCTGCCTCTCCCCCATATTCTGCTGAGATAGGCTCCATCTCGTGCCCCGATAATAGACGAAGCGGTTGGAAATGAATGCATGCATGCATCCTCAATGCTTTTAGAACACGGCACCATCAGTCATTATGACCCACATATGGCAGTTCAAAACTAATAATTCTGTGGCTAGATGTGCTCCAATTTAATGAAGAAATCCAACCCAGAGGTGATTCCTAGTTACATTGGATATAGGGGTGATGTTGATGATGACATTATGCTGGCCTGCTCTTGGTTCCAAAAATGTCCATGAGCAGACTGGGGGGTGGAGCTTTCAGTTATCTAGCTCCTTTATTGTGGAATCAGCTCCCGGTTTTGGTTCATGAGACAGACACCATCTCTATGTTCAAGAGTCGATTAAAGACTTTCCTTTTTAACAAAGCTTATAGTTAATCAATACAATAATCAATATTCTCTCATAGGCCAGCACTGGTGGCATAACCTCCTATGACACGCTGAGCTCCTCCCTCTCTATCTGGTTATTCATGTTATAAATATATGTCAGTAATCTCTCTCTCCTCCCTGTAGTCTTGTGCTCTCTCTCCCTCTGTTTGTCCCTCTTTCTGTCTCTGTCTGCAGGTCCTTCTGTCCGTGGTGCTGCAGAACCTGGACCTGTGGCCCTCAACACTGAGGGCCACAGGAGACTTTAAATTCTTTATCTTTTCTTTCAGTGACATCAGCTGTTGCCACATAATTGTACCAAAGCTGACTCGAGCTCTACCCTCAGATATATGCTTTCTGAACCTTTTGTGTGTAATACCAGCTTCCTAGACGATGTTATACTGACACGGCACCTTATGTTTTAGTTTATTATTTCTAGCATTAAAACAACTTCTTGCTTTCGTCTTCCTCACAGGAGGAGAAGGCATCTGATCAACACGTGATCAACAAGCTCACAATCTGAAATCCCACTAATTATCTTCAATTTTGACGCAGGATCTCGTCCCGCAGGATCTCGTCCCACTGTAGCTTTCACCCAGAGAGATAGCAAAGCTATCTTCCTTTATCCGCAGCGATCCTGCCACCCCAGCAGAATAGGAGTGTCGGTGCGGGGGCACAAAATGAACAACATATAAATGATGAAGTCAAAACACGAGCCAGGCCTCAGCCCTTCCTCTTTATTTATTGTACAAATATATCTGGGAGACAGAGACAGAGCTTGTCTGATGCTGGGATTTCACTGACCTGTAGCCACAGCACACTTGCAAAACAAAATCATGCCGGAGACAAACAGCAGATAGGCCATATTTTCTGGCCCCAATGACAGAGGGGCAGCCCAGCGGGGGCCTCTTGCTCCAACCGGCGTGGATGCTTGCACCCTATGCACTCCAGTTCCAGTAGTGGGATGAGTGGTTATAGGTTAATGGAGGACCTTGCTGGGACTGGGAGGGCAGAGGTGAAGATTGATAGATAGAACCCATCTCCTTGCATACATCTTCTGCTGAGCAAACAGTCTGATGGCAGAGATGTGCTGTGCATGTCCCCCCCCCCCCTCATTTTGTCGGGGACAGGCCGTGGGGTCACTCAGTTTACTAATCTTTGAATTCAGCTGTTCTGCCACCATTTTCTACCTAAACCTGGAATAATGGGGAATGTTGTTGGCATATAAATACAAATGTATTTAACTGACTATAAGTCTTGCAGGGCTGAACAATCCTATTCTGTATTATTTGCATTAGGTTGCATGGAAAACAGTTTTTTGTTTGTTGCATAAAGTGACAATATTGAAATGCCTGATCAGATTGGGTGAATAAAGTTTTGAGTAATCCTGACACAAAATAAAATCCATATTTTTGGTGGGGATTAGTACTCTGTACTGACTTTAAGACAGAGACAGTTCTTCATCATCATCATCATCATCATCATCATCATGTGCCTGTCGGAGATCGCTTCTCTTATTGTCCTTCACTCTTAGGGAAAGGGAAGAAAAACACAAGTGGGGATTTCATTGTTTGACAGAAGAAAGCGTTTTGACAGATACAGAGAAGTGATTTTCTTTTCATCTTTTTTGTACATCACTTACTTTTGTGGGATTTTCTGTGGTCCAGACCATTTAGCAGAAAATAGGAGGAAATACAAAAACAGAACCTTCAAAATGTTGAGTATTATTTTAAAAGCAATGTTGGCTCCAATTAAATTCACATTATCAGTGACATATAGGCTCGACCATCTTTTTAGTTCTCATCCCCAAACCTGATCAAAGTTTGACCAATTTAAATATTCACCAGGTGAGCACAGGTCCAGTATGTCCAGCGTTTTTCCGAAATGTATATTTAAAAATAACCGGGCGGTATGATGTCTCTTTCAGGATCGGGTCCTCTACCAGAGGCCTGGGGTTTTAGTTGTCCCTGGGACTGTGCTCTTCTGGACAGAGACGGCGGACATTGTGCCTGGTATCTGCTGGAGCCATGCGCCCAGCTTGGGGGCTACTGCCCCTAGTGCCCAGATCACTAATGGCACCACCGTTGCCTTCACTCCCCACATTTTCTCCAGCTCGTCCTTCAGTTCTCGGTATTTCCTGAGCTTTTTGTGAAGAGGTGGCTGATGGTCGTTCCACTTTGGAACCGGATCTGAGTGAGGGGGTTTAGGTCTATGCAGAACAGCAGGGGTGATAGAGCATCTCCTTGGTAGATGCCGCAATTGGCTTTGAGTTAGCTTCTAGGGTCGTCTTCGATAGCATCATTGAGTTCTGGAGGAAAATTCTTAGCATCCTGTTGACATTATACAGTTTCAGGCATTCCAGTATCCGTGTGTGTGGCATTGAGTCATAGGATTTCTTGTAGTCAATCCAGGCAGTGCACAGGTTGCTGCGCCGGGCCTTGCAGTGTCTGGTGACTATCCTGTCAACCTGTAGCTGGTGCTTAGCTCCACTGGTGTTATTGCCAATCCCTGCTCATGTATTGATCCAAGTGCCTGCTCATTTAAGCTGCTATGATGCCTGATAGGAGCTTCCATGTGGTGCTGAGGCAGGTTACAGGCCAGTAGTTTGATGGTATTATTCCCTTCTGGGGGTCCTTCATGATGAGGACTGTCCAACCTTGGGTTAGCCACTCTGGGTGTGTTCCCGACTTTAGCAGCTGATGAATTAGTGTGTCTAGGCCAGGGGTCGGGAACCGACAGAGAGCCACAAACACCACATATTTTTAAATGTAATTCTGTGAGAGCCAATATGTTTAAAACTAATACATATAAGTACATAAGTACATTTTATGTAATAACACTTTTAAAGTCCAATAAGATAATTATTTTTTATAACATTGTTATGCTGTTTCTAACCAGTGATGGATATTTCTTACCATTAATGTGACTTCTGGTGCTGCATGGTTTTGCTGATGTCTTTGTGACTACAAAGTGAAAAGTATGATACTCCTCGTCTTTTTTTCTTTCAGCCATCTTCTGATATTTTTGACAGCAAAATACAGCAACCCCCTTGAACAGTGTCTCTGCCTCATCTGCGTTGCCTACGTGATAGATAGATAGATAGATAGATAGATAGATAGATAGATATTCTATCTATCTATCTTATTATTTAATGTAAAATAACTGAAAACAATTTAATCCGTTCCGGCTGTTAAAAAAACTCTCAAATCAACGCGAATAATGAACCCCCCCCCCCACACACACACTTTTAATTGCAATATATAGTGGTGAGCAGTGGGCTGGAGGAGGAGGGGGTGGAGTTCGAAGTTGGCTGTGTCTCAAAGAAAAATATTTCTCGAAGGTTTGCTCGTGTCTCGGAACACGAGACACGTATGCCAATGTCTCGTTTCAGATCCAGATTAGATATTTACACTGAAATAGATTGATTGAGGGATGCACATACAGAAAATAAAGCTTGACATTTGAGCAATTGTGTTTGCCGTCTGCAATGCAACCTTGGTGGAGGTATGCGCTTTCCCACTGCCCTTCTGCTGAGCTATGAGAACTTACAATATCTTGGAAGATGCATCTGCAGAATGTCTTTCCATCTACATTCTTTCTGATATTATAGCCATTCCTGTTTGCGTCCAATCAGTTAGGCTTCTTCATCCTTATCTCCATAGGTGCCATATTCAGAACTCTTGCAATCTGCGCACAATGACTTTAGAATTTCATGTAGCTCTGTACTTAAAGCATTCTCCACCTTCGTAGGACTGACTCTTGACTTTGACACCCAGCTTTATATTTCCTTTATTTGGTTTAAATTATTAGTCCAAGGCAGGTGTTTCTCCATCTCTGATTGGTCCATTCATTATCAATGCGGTGAAGGAGAATTTGTTGTATAACTGATTATTCTGTTATGCTATAAGGCGCTTCATGCAAGTCATTTAACAAAAAGTGTGTGGCAGGAAAATTAGACAACTAAAACCTGTAACAAGCCTCCTCTTCTTTGTGACACCAATGCAGATGGAATGTATGAAAGCTCAAACTGGTTGAGTTCTAGCAAAATAAAGAACATTATATTCATTCAGTGAAACATGCATAGCGGTCGGATCAACTGTTACCTGTGAGCAGTGTATCCCTAACAATAACTATTAGTTGTCTACACTAGAAAAAAGATTCTATCCTTAATCTGTGGTTTCATTAAAAAAAAACAAAAAAAACACTGTTTGCAGAACACACGGCACAGGTTGGAAAACGATGTGATTCGGAGTTTCTAATCTTGTGAAACTTCTGAGGGGTTTTCTTTATTTGAACTCATTATTTAACGTATATTGTACACGTGTGCTGTTAAAATGAAACACAGGAAGCCTGAATGAACATTTGATGAACTCCCCCTTCAAGAACAGTCAGGGCGATAACTGATAACCGCCCTGACTGATTGTTCCAACATCATGGAGGAGACACAGAGTGAGAAACCTTCGTCTTGCTGCAGAGACTGAAGTTATCAAAGGCGTTGAATGGACGTGAACGTGAACGCTGTGTTTCCTTCCAATTCGGGACCCTCCACTCTGTGCGCCTTCCTACACAATGACGCTCACAGCCCACTGCTTCCTGCCCCGGCTAACAATAGCCCGTTACCGTCTGCACAGTGCTGACCAAGCAAAAGGGCTCCATTAATAATAATATTAATGCCAATATGTTTCATCCAAAAATAGAACTCAGGAGGAAGAGTGTTTGTTTCATCAGACAAATTTAGAAAAACACAATCAAGGTCTGCTTTAAATATCCATCTATCTATTTATCTATCTATATGTAACGGAGTAAATATGAGTAGTTAAATATCCATCTATTTATCTATCTATATGTAACGGAGTAAATATGAGTACAGTTAAATATCCATCTATTTATCTATCTATATGTAACGGAGTAAATATGAGTACAGTTAAATATCCATCTATCTATCTATCTATCTATATGTAACGGAGTAAATATGAGTACAGTTAAATATCCATCTATCTATCTATCTATATGTAACGGAGTAAATATGAGTACAGTTAAATATCCATCTATTTATCTATCTATCTATCTGTGTATTTATTACAAATACTTTCATTTCAGTATTCTATGCTGCTACTGTACTTTGTAACTCGGTTTCAGTCTCAACCATAAAATGAGGTTGATTTAAAGATGCGTTACTTTGACTCTTCTCGTGTTCAGCACTGGATCCATCGGCAGCGCTATGCGCTCCAGTCCAGGCCTTTTCACGGAGGAGGCAGCGATCACCCGTCACGTGACCACACGTCCACCAATGGCGCCACGGTGCGGTGACTTTGGCGATGAGGGAATCACAGTAAAGAGCGGACGGACTGACAGAGTTTCACTCTGTGATCTCCAATGATTACCGTCGCAGACGTCACCGGCCCCGTTGGTTCCGACACCGGCACCGTTCCACAGTGACCGTCGGATTTCCATTGGTCCGCTTCTCTCTCGTCTCCCTCTGCAGCCCATGAAAAGCTGCAGCAACACCTAAATCCAGATATTAATTATCAGACTATCACTGGCTGGCTGCGGTCTGTCGTTCAGATGCTGGGAGACAAGGCTCACGGTAAGGCAAAGATTCCGGTCTTCTGCACTCACGGATCGTTTTTATGTCCGTTATTGATTTGAGCATTTTAGGCCATTTCACACTCAATAAATTAAGATATGCTTCAGCAAAACCCCGAGAAGGCGCAGAAACCCCCCCAACCTGTGGTTCAGCTCCAAATATAGTTAAAGCCCCATTTCCCATCATTTTATTTAATTGTTCCAATGTCCGCATGAAACTATAGGAGCCCTATTTCTAAAAATATAAAATACACATAACTTAGAAATATACTTTTAAATTAGACTACTATTTAGAGCATAAATTCTATGAATTAAGAATCCTAAAAATACAGTACATTTCAAAAATGATTATAGGCAGAAAAAACCCTGCTAAGTATTAAAATAATTAAAGTTTGTAGCACAAAATAACAACTACAATAATAATAATAATAATAATAATAATAATAACACTAAATAGCGCGCCCCTCTTTTTCCCGCAACCCTTGCAGCGTGCCGCTCCGGTCGATCCGCGGGGCGATCACCGGCCGGATCCGGTCGGTTTTCGGTCGCTCCGTCAAAACGTCACCGAACCACTTTCACTATATTAACAACAGAGGCTGAACGGAGGCCGGCAGAGTGACGACACTGACATTAACGCATGAAAAACAGTTCCACCATCATAATGAAATTAAACGTACAATAAAAGCGTGCGCAGCCAAACGGAGTATTCAGAGCAAGAAAATACAGGCCTGTATCTTGTTGCTGAGTGAAGGTTATGAGAGAGAGATATTAAATACAGACTTGTGTTTATTGACATTTAATGTTTTAATTTATAAAGGGAATAAACTATAGGCCTGTAATATAAATACTTTATTCATTATATAATATAATATTCTACATATTTAGTTCATTAAAATATTGTAATCATTTCGGTCTAATCATTACAAACATAAATTCAAATTTATCATGTCTTCAAAAAATAATAAATCATTACAAACAGATTTAAAAACTACGGAGATGTTTAACAATATATGTTTGTTATCTTGTCGCTTGTATTATTATTTTGTGTCAGTGGAATTAACACTAAAGTGATGCCGACCTGTATTTGGTCGGCATTACTGAAAATATCTCTCTTGATAAAACTGCACTAAAATAAAAGCAAAGTAGAATCTAACGTAATAATCTCGTGCTGCGGTATATTCTCATTTTTGTGCGGGCAACAGTAGAACGTTCTTATAAAATAATCCCATTTAAATCTAATATTTATGACGTATTTTTTTCTACATAAATGACGTGTCAGAATGTTTGCATGATATAATTGCATTTTGCACGACTCTGTGTTTCCACGTTGTCTTTGGTGGGCGCGTCTGTGTGCGGGGCTGCGTGCGTGCGTGCGTGCGTGCTCTAGGTGTGCCATTGAAGGTTATGGAGTACACATATGATGAAGACCTGGAAGAACTATGTCCTGTGTGTGGAGACAAAGTGTCCGGATACCACTACGGTCTACTGACCTGCGAGAGCTGCAAGGTAACGAGCGACCTTCACCCCGAACAAGGTCGGACGGAAACGGAGAAAGTGCGTAAAGACGCAAGGACGCTTCCAATGAACGCATCGAATTAGACTGTACTGCTAATGCGTGAGAACAGCCGCACCGCAGGAAGGAGCTGAGTGCGCGGGCGTTGGAATCACGCACAGAATAAATAAAACCGTTTCAGGATTTATCTGCAAACGTTTATTCATGGGACTAAAATGGATTTTTACATTCATATATTTTATTCTATTTGGCTGCTTAAGGTGACATAAATGAGTGAAATGTATCTATTATAATCTATTATATTTAAACTAACCCCCACGACGCGGCCGTCCACGCACGCGAAATCTCTGTCGTGTTGCGTGTTCTTTATGAAGCGTCTCTGCTTTCAGGGCTTCTTCAAGCGGACGGTGCAGAACAACAAGAGGTACACGTGTGCGGAGAACCAGGAGTGTAAAATAGACAAAACTCAGAGGAAGAGATGCCCTTTCTGTCGTTTCCAGAAGTGCCTCAGCGTCGGCATGCGGCTCGAAGGTACGACGGGGGCCCGTAGGAGTCAGAACTGGATGACACGCGAATGACAAATATTACAGATTTACTATCATTGAATTTAATCACGTTTCACGTGAACATTCACAAATGTGGTGGATGCAAGATGTGTTTATTATAGCATTGGAAATTATTTCAAGGATGTTGATTTGATCTCTGACAAGAAGCAGAGGCAGCATTCACGGCGGTTCTTTGTAGATTTAATGGTAAATGCTGCCTGATTTATTGTTAGAAAATGGGATTTGTGCAAAAAATAAATAAAAACATATTTTATTTATTTATTTATGAAGAAACAAATCCTGTTTTATCTGGAAAACTGTTTGAAATGAGCAATTTTATTTTTTTAATTCAGAGAAATGAGGTCCACTGAGCAAGAGTTGGAAAAGAATAAGAGAAAACTTTGATGTATAAAAACCGCTATCTCTTTCTCTCACACACACACACACACACACACACTTTCATTACAGCGCCTACACTACACACTTTACACACATTACACCTTGTAATCTCGTTAGCGGTTGACGTGCACGCTCACTGTCCTTGTTGTTCTACAGCCAGTATAAAGAAATTATTATTTTCTTTTGCGAAACACCACGCAAGGGTTAATCCCCTCTAAATGCATCCACGTTTTATGAGCGTATTCATAAAAAACAACAACTGTTGTCGTGCACATGAGCGTAACAATAACAACTCGTCCTGCATTGATTTGTGGGCTTGGAGCTCTCATGCCGTTTCCTCTTCACATGGGACGGGATTCATTCCCAGACAGCAATGCAGGAAAGCACCTGCTCCCATTGCAGAAAAAAGGACACATTCTTGACTTACTGATAAAACCCCAGAGACTCCCCTGTTTTAAATCAAAGCTCTATTTAGCCTACGAGGAGGAGGAGAGCTGCACAGACTCTGGGGATTCTTCTCAGTCCTAAAAAGGGAAGCAACAATCGGCAACATGCCTTTTTATTTACTCCGTAGGAGTCTGGAGAAACTGTTGATCTGGAATGTGATCTTTCCGTCATGGGTTCAGTGCTCATCAATGACTTGCAGAGGTGGTGCATGCAGTGGCGGATAATTCACTGGAGTCGGTGTCTAATTCGTATCTCACTCCTTGTGTCTTGTGTGACAGCGGTGCGGGCAGACCGCATGCGTGGGGGCAGGAACAAATTTGGGCCCATGTACAAGAGAGACCGGGCCTTGAAGCAGCAGAAGAAGGCTCTGATACGATCCAGTGGCTTCAAGCTTGAGAGCGCAGTGCCTCCACCAGCCTCTCCTCTGCAGAGCGACTACAGCTTCACCGGCCCCCTGCACAACCTGCCGACCATCTCCAAAGGCCTGCTCCCCTCCACACCAAGCTCCTTAACCCCCACAGACTACGAGGCCAACCTCTATGGACCCCTAGCCCTGGGCATGGCCATGCAGTCCCATGTGCCCCTCAGCAGTCAGTACCAGTACACAGCCTTTCCCGGCAGAGCAATCAAAGCCGAGTGTCCTGACTATACCAGCTCCCCGGAGTCTCTGGCAGGCTACCCCTATGCTGACATGTACCCCTCAGCCTCCCCGCAGCCGCCCAGCCTGCCCCCGCTGGTGCTGGAGCTGCTTCGCTGCGATCCAGATGAGCTCGTGGTGCAAAACAAGATCGTGGCTCATCTGCAGGAGGAGCAGAGTGGGCGGGGCTGCCTGGACAAGTCCAGCACCTTCAGCGTAATGTGTCGCATGGCTAACCATACGCTTTACTCCATTGTGGAATGGGCCCGGAGCTGCATCTTCTTCAAGGAGCTCAGGGTGAGTCCCACAACTTTCATTCTGTCCTCATCACAGGCATGGGCGCACATGCTGATTTAATCTCCAACCCTGATTTAATCACCCTAATTTCATCGAATTATATTCTGTTGCATTTTTTGCAGAAAAAACAAAACTGATAAAAAAAAAAAAGAATTAAGAATGAATTCATGAATCTGAATACGCATCCGGGCGTATATATCGATATTTAATTTAATTTATCCTGCAAAATTCTGAGAAAAAAAAAGATTCGAGGATAAAATACTGCGTTGTAAAAAAATAAAAGCACCCAGACTCTGCAGACTCTTTTTGCTGCTTCTCCTGCTCATTTAGCATCATCAGCGGTTCTGATTTGAGTTATTAAAAAAGCAAATGTTTAAGTAAATAAATCTGCTTTCAGTAGTGTCAAAGAAAAACAATTTCAAATTGGTTTGATCATTTTATTTACAGTTACTCCCTCTGATCCTTCAGGCCGAGTGTCGCCTCCCAATAGAAAAATCAGCTTAGTCTTACTGAACAACAAAATCAAACAAAGTGTGTACATTTACATGAATCACACTAATTTATGGGAAAAAAAATCTAATTTAAACCAAACCAAATCAAATTAGATTTATTCCTATACAGTATGTGACACGCTCTGTTCTTAGACTCTTTTTTTTTCTTTTTACAAGCAAAGGATTCCTAACTATTGTACTAGAATTAGAAAACACTTGGCTGCTCCTTTTTGTTTGTGTCTGTAGCTCATGTTCTGGTTGTCTCTGTGGACGTCCAAAGGGGAGTCACTTGAATAGTTTTAGTGAGGACATGTTGCGCTCTTCTTCTTTTCCTCCATCAACAGGGTGGTTTCCGCCTTGTTTTCTGAAACATTGACATTAGCAGTGAGATCATGAAATTATTCTTTCTTATTATTGTTGTAGGACTGATCGTGATCTTTGATACCAGCCTTGGCCGAGGGACAAGCCATTATCATGTTTTCTGTGTTACCTTTTCTCCTACAACTTGAGTTAACAGCAGCAAAAACAAAGCATTCCCAAATAACAACTGCTTTGCTAAAAGCAATTATTTAAGAAAGCTCATTTATTGATGAGGGATCTTGTTGTAGGTCTGGGTTCATTCAAAAGTCTTCTTTGACGAAGAAGAAAAAACACAGATCCATTTTAAGTAAAGTTGACTGACTGACATTTACCACAAACCACAGCTGTGCTTTCTTCCTCTTTTCTTTTCTTTCCCCCCCAAAAAAAACTATAAATATCTATGAGCTGCTGCTCCGCCCCTTAACCCTCATGGAGATACTGAAATTAAAAAATGTAACCTTAGAGTGTTATTGGAAGACATAACAAAACATTATTTCTGCTTGTAATATTTTTGAACATTTTTATGTATGTCCTGCAGAAAAGTGACTTTAGTGACTTACTGAATAAATTGTTCAATAATATTTATAAATCTTTTTGCTGATGATAAAAACAGCCTTTTCAAAGACACAAGTCCATTGGTTACTTGGTCTCATCGCAAGTGCAGATTAAAACAAATACAAACTAATTTTTCATAAAATTTCAACATGGAAGAACAAAGAACTGAATCTGTGCCTTTTACTAATTAGGAGCTTTTATGGTCTTGTTTTCATTTCCATGGTGATGAGATGAATTTATGTTCATTTGTAAGCGGGATTTGTCTCACATGAAGATTCCAAAAACATAGCTTTCTTCTTCTTCTTCTTCTTCCACCACATTTTTAAATTAATACTTTTCTCAGATAAACAACAACAATGAACAACAATTGCAATTATGAGACCAAAATTGTAATAATTGTAATACATTTTTTTAAAATAAATGTATAAAATGTATTTTATAAATTTGATAAATGTATAAAATTTATTTTGGTTATAAGTATTTATCTCCGTCAACTCAATAGCAAGTGCAATAAGTCTCAACCAGATCAGTCTTGGGATGTGTGATGGATGGGGGGGGGGGGGGGGGGGGGTGCAAGTGTGTATTACAGTGCGCTACTTTATATATATATAGTTCCTGCTCATTGATTTGGCACACAGCAGGGGTCCAAAGATTTGCTTCTGTTACGGGGTCCTTCCTTGTTGTGTCAACGTTTGCTGGCTTCGTGTGACAGACATGTTTACCTCAACTGTAATGTTAAACTGAGTATTTCTTTGTAAGGGTACAAAGATGCTGCGTGACGACAGTCAAAGCTGATTGGACAGTGTGGCTGAATATGTGTGAGAATACAGAGAATACCTAATGTCTTCTCTGTGATGAATAGTAGCACACACACACACACACACACACACTCCATGGACTCCAGCACCGACAGACTGCATGGCTGGACACAGCAGATAACTTAGTAGCTCAGTCACATTGCAGCCTGCTGGATAAATGAAAACGGTTGTTGTGTGGTCTGAATGAGAAATGAGGATCATGACAACTCGGAACATTTTACTCCTGTCATTACCTTCGCCAAGGAGGTTATGTTTTTGATGCTGTTTGTTTGTTAGCAGGAAGAACTGCAGGATGGATCTCAATGAAAAACAAATGTGAAGTATTGGCCTTGGTCTAACTTAGATCCCATTCAATTTGGAGAGCGATCCGGATACAAGAACAAAAACAAATCTGGATTTCCCTATTTACTTATCATGGAGGCTTTAAAAAAAAAATCATATCTTGAAAAATATACATTAAATTCACTCACCAAAAACCCCAGTTATAAAGGGGTCCGATATGAAGCACAATGTCTCCTGGATCGGATCGCTCTTTGGGTGCTTTTCTAGTTCATGATTCAATCTCTCTGTCTGTCGCTAAGCAACAGATTTGTTCCTTGTCTTATAGGCATACATGTTTTCAGAACCTGTTTGTGGTTCAGCAGTAATTCACGAATCTCTGAATCTGCTCTATGTCATTAAAGTGTGGTGCCTCTGCCTCTCGCAAATGCATATTGGCCCTTTAAAGATATTTAATCTCTCCGATCCTTATCGTGATTCCAGTTGTCGGACTGAATTCGAGGTGTCTGTGCCTGGGTATTTTTTCTTTTTTTACCCACAACGTGAATATGGGTACAATGGAGATAATTTGACTTGGTTTATTGAATGGCTCAGACTGGAGCAAGTACAAAAAATGGACATGTCTGTTTCGCTTCTCTGACCCATATCAGACCCCTTCACATTATATCATGGATCCGTTCAGTAATTTTGTTTAATTGGGCAAAAAATGGGAACAAATAGGGTAAAATATTCCTACATTAAAAAGAAGCCCTAATCAGTTCTTTCTTGACCCTCGTTCTTCCCTCATCCTCTGTTGTATTTAAAACCAAAACCGCATAATTAAAGTTGCTAAAAGAACGATTTCATAATTTTAGTTTCTCATAACATGTTGAAGGATGAATTGATTTCATTGTTACTATTGTTCCGTCCTTGTCTCCGAAAGCAAAGACCACATTGTGGGGCTGATAAAAGTTGCCTCTTCTCCAGCTAACGATAACAAGGCCTTTGTTTCATGGCTGTAGTCACCTCTTCATTACTGACGCAGGATGAAGGCACAGTCCTGTAACATCGCTATTATACAACTTTTAAAAATGCACAACTTTTAAACTAAATTATATTTACAGTACTGACTAAATAAATTTCCAACTGTGTGAGGAAGACCCCTCATTCGTCTGGGAACCGATCAGTAATAACTGTTATTACATGCATATTACAGCCAGTTTAAAAATGGATTCATGCTGCTTTGAGGTTGTCACAACACAACATGAAGTGTAGCATATAATTACGCAGTTCACTCGTGTACCCTTAGTGGGTACTTTCAGCCTCACACACACTAAAAATAATAAATATAACCGGATGTGCTCAACCCCCACTGGGAGTTATAATAATACAATAAACAACAATAAATGTAAAACTTAATGACCAGACATTAATCATATTACTCTTGTGAAGGACTCACTGCATGAGTCCTTCTTGGCTATCTGTCAGACTTGGGGAAGTTTCCATGGTTAAAGTGACATACACAGGTCTTTATCAGTGTCTGATGTGGAAAGATGAAGTCATCCATTAATTAGTTTGAGGAAAATAAGAAAAGAAAACACGAAGACATGATTAAATGTCAAATTAGAGATGCACCAAACTAACAGCACCGCTTTCATGCATTACTTACATGCATAAAAAACTCTGCTTGTAATCACAGGCAAGGAGGAAAGTCTATTTCAGGGATCGGCAACCTAAGCCACGTGTGCCAGCCGTGGCACGCGAGCGCATTTATGTTGGCACGCAGTGAATATTAAGAGGAAAAATATAATATTGTATTTTACTATATTTAACACCTCATAAGAAATGGAGAAATGGAGCACAAATGTTCTTAAATACTAATTAAACAAATAACTGTTTAATACATGCTGTAAATCATTCCATTGCGAGTGCGCGGATGTGATCATGCGCATCCTTTATTCAGTGCATCACTGCGAGGCTCTTGGGAGTTCAGTCGGCTAGCTTAGCAGCGGTGTTAGGATGGCGAGTAAACCAAGTTCCAGCCGTTCTTTCTGTGGTGTAGGGAGGTAAATAAAGAAGCCTATTGCAAATCCACTGATTTGTAGCATAGCATATTGTGTTGACGCTGGCGTACAGTCTCTCGAGCAAAATCATCCACGGCAGATGTGGTTGTTGGCAAGGGTAGAATGTCCAACTTAGTGCACATTTTACGTCCGTATAAGTTCAAGGAAAAGTAACGTGGTGTTGGAAGGTAGATTTGAAGCCAGTTAGTAACAGTGGCGCAATCAGCCATGGAGACTTTACTTGAAAGTTCATCTCTGATTCTGTCAGTAGGGTGCAAGCATTTCACCAAGTGATTTAATTGTAGCTGGCCAACCTTTATCAATTTGTACACGCAGGGCTGAAAGTTCAGAGAAAGTAGCACAGGCAGAATCAAACGCAGTTACTGATAGCGGTGACAGTGCAGCAGATATGTGTGCTCAGGTTCAGCATCAGTTGTAATGTCTGCGGACAGTGGCAAAGGAAGCTGTGAAAGACAGTCAGCAGTGTAGTTTTGTGCACCAGGTCATAGTCAAAACAGTGCAAGCCCGCAGACCAGCGAGCAATGCGTATTCCAGCACGTCCTATACCTTTGGCGCTGAGGAGAGTTGTCAAGGCTTGGTGGGCTGTGCGGAGTGTAAAGCATCTTTCCCATAAGTACGTTCTCCATTTTTCTGATGCCCACACACACACGCAAGTGTTTCTTTCTCATCTGTGGAGTATTTGCATTCTCTACTGGTAAGTGTGAGCGAGGCAAAAGCAACAGGCTTCTCTGTTCCATCTTGTTGCACCTGTGCGAAAACAGCCTGTCCTCCGCCCAGTTTAACGTTATCAGGTTCTCCAGTTATGGCTGTATAATTTTGATTTTGCATTAACTCCAGCCTGCCGACCTTGGTTCCTTTTTTGTGGCTGTGAATTTTTTTTTTATTACTGAAGACCAGCCCGTCACTCCTCAGTTTTTTGGTTGAGTGTTTTTTGTTATTCCCTTATTAAATGAACTGCAGACTGATTATTTTGCCTCCATCGCTACATTTTTGGGTGCACACCTTTTGAGTTCCAGAATGGACCGTCAAAGGCACTTTGGGTTTGAGTATACAGTATTGTAAAGTGGCACGCCTCATGAAAAAGGTTGCCTACCTCTGGTCTATTTCATCATTGAGTCTTGGATATTTTGTTGCTTCCAGTTGTTGTTTCCCAATGGAGAGGCCTTTTCAGGTGCACTCCCCCTGTCCTGTCTTCTCACACCTTTTAGCACCATGACCTTCATCCTGTTTCTTGGAATGTCGGAGGAGAAATTCAGTTGGAGCTCTTCCAACTCCCACTTGAATAAAATTAAATGAGTGCTGGATGCTACATTGATTCTAAGATGTGTGTGTGTCTCACCCAAATCAGATGGAACAATTTGCAAACTAGACTTAGTTGATAAGAGTTTTGCCCACTCATTGTAAGGTCGGTGGTTCGAGTCCCCCCAGTCTACATGCTTAACCCCTCCCTGGGTGCTTTAAGGGCCACCCACTGCTCCTCAGGGATGGGTCAAATACTGAGAAGAATTCCTTCAAAGGGATCAATGATGTATTAAAAAAGAAACGATGCCCATGCTGTCACAGACTGGAGTGCTGTTTTAAATGTACACAGATCCTACTGTGAACCTTTTTGAATGATCCATCTATGTTTTTGAGGCTGTTTCACCCATGCTGTGAATCCGTCATGAGCGAAATGAGTTCAGTGAACCTGAAGTATTCAAAACGCACCCGATGGAAACAAAAACGCCGGCAGTGTTTCTCATCAGCCATTTAACGGTTGAGCTGCGGCATCGAGTTATCGGTTGCTTTAGTGAAGTAAACATTTCATATTGTTTCCTCAGTTCTCATGAGCTCACTGATAATTAACACGCTGCTCTGAAGAAATGCCAGACAATAAACATCTACGTTCTGGATGTCGGCTCATTCCTTTAGGGAAAGAGCAAAACAACACGGCCTCCCGTTTTACTGAATAAATGCTTCTTTTCATTTATGATTTAGTCAAATGTATTCCTGATAGACTTGCATCGTAAGCTGTGTCATCGCTGTATTTTCACAATTCTTTGGCATCTGTACACATCAGTTCTCCTTTATAACGGCTCTTTCTGTCTCTACTCAGGATGATGTCTTGTAAACAGACGCTGATAAATAGAAAGTGATTTTTTTTTAATGTGCAAATAGCCTGAATCAACTTGGAGAACAAAGCTGTACAGATTTTGCCAAGAAAGCCTGCGGAGAGCTTTTTACCTGAGCTTGATAATTGCATTCCGGGCAGATGAATGGGGAGATGTCAGCTCTTCGCTGCATTGCTGCACCGACAATGTGGGTTTTTGTCCAATTGCGAGCAGAATACAAGCTATTGATTTCTGCAGTTCCCCAGAGATCGCCTCTGTTCTATCTTTTGCTTGGCCTTTTATTCACCTGTGGAACGTGAAAAATTCTGCAGAGGAAGCGTGCACAATGAGTGCCGTACATGTTTGCGCTGAAAAGACGTAGTATATGCCAGAGAGACTCGGCTCCAAAGAAATATGGACGGGAAGAATCTGAAGCAGATTTGGATGAAAAAGAATGACAACGTGGGGATACATCAGTTAATTGGAAAAACAGCCCATTTTAATGAAGTCAGGATAAAATGAACTCTACATTTATAATGTGTAAGTAAATCGTGTTAAATATTAAATGTATACATTACATTAAAAGCATTAATTTGAATAGTTACTGAGCCGTGATTGAGTCAGGGAAGTGTTAAGAACCATCGGAATGGTTTTGATCGTTTACGGATTTAATGCCAGTAGCTCGGTGTAGAAGCTCAAACTCAAGTACAGATTTAGAATTAAAGAATTGAAGCGGGAGTGTGTGGCATGGGTTCTCTCTGGCTTCTTTCCACCTCCCAAAAAAACCTTAGGTGAATTAATCACACCCAATTGTCCGTGGGAATGAGCGTGAGCGTGAATGGTTGTTTGTCTTTGCGATGAGCTGGCGTCTCATCCGGAGTGTACCCTGTCTCTCCCCAGTAGCCAGTTGGAGGAGTGTGATAGGAGAGAGGCAGGGTGCACCCAACATAGGCTGAAACCACATGAGGGCTCGAAGCCCACCGTCTGGCTGTGAAGCCAGATTGCTAACCACTGCACTAACATTCTCCACGCCGAATGCGGTCGAGCATCCAATGCTCCGGCTACCATCTTGAAATAGAGTGCATTTGAGTGTGCTAATTTCAAACACCGTATTTGTACTACAGCTAGAAATTAAGTTCATTTGCTGATATAAAGAAATTAATCTCGGATTAATCAATCTGATGTAAATGATCTAAAATTAAAAATGGATGGATGGATAAACAACAAGCAGCTTGTCTATATTATTATTATATATCTGTATGTATCAAAGGATATACAGTACACAAGTATAAATATGTGTTTGAAGAGATGTGAAAAGGAGCGAAATGCTGAACTAGGATATTCTGACTTGTCACAATAATTAAATTACCTCAGAGGCAGGAAACATATTTAGGTTAAGGAAAAATACAATATTTAAAATCAGCAAACATTCTTCTTTAGTTTATAGGTCAACCCTGGCCTTTCATACACCTGATCACACACCTGACCACATACCTGACCACATACCTGGTCACACACCTGATCGTTATGGACTATCGGGTTATGGACAGATCTTGGTGAAATTTTCAGGAAATATTGGGAATGTTACCAGGAACAGATTATGACACTTTGGTGATGATCCAGAGGAGATCCTGGATTATGGATCAGTTTGAAAGTTTTGGTACCTTTGCAGTCAATGGAGCTTCAAAATGTGTTGCTCAATATCTTGTTTGATTATTGACCAATGTTCATGGAATTTGACAGTGTGGCAGGGGGGTCTCTATCTTACCACCGAATTTCACCTGGATTGTATCCAGAATGACGTTAGGCAAACATTACAATTTAACATTGTAAAACATATTTACGGATGAAAAAATCTATCTGTTAAAAGCACAACTCAGATTAACTTTTACTTTTTATGGTTGGTGTATGAAGATACCAAGAACAATCTAGAACATTTTGGTGATGATCAAGATCACTATGTTGATGTTGTATATCTAATTAGAATGGGAATGAGCTGCTTAGCAGAGGTCTGCGCTCTCTGAGTGCTAGGTGATTATGATGAACACTTATTCTGACTGTCTTGGAGACTTTTACTTCAAGGGTTTGAGATAAAACTTGTCTCAGGTGAAGCATGACACTCGACGGGCGTATACCTACTAAATCAGTCTCACTCGCCGACATGGGCCGAAAGAAAGGCTGAGGAGCCACGTAAATAGATCATAAAGCACATTAAAGGGGTTTTTCCAAGTGATTTTTTTTTTGGCTCCCGCTCAGTGTCCAACTCCTCTTAGAGAGGAAGCACAGAAGGTCGCTGAGACCTCCTGCTTCCTTAACCCCTCCTTCATCGCTGTGCAGCAAGACCCCCGCCACTGACCCAGCAATACTGGACCCTCTGCTGTTTAAATGGACTGTAATTCTGTCAGCTTTGTGTCAGATTAATGTTTGTTTGGACATAAGCACGGACACACACACACACACGCACGCACACAACACCAAACATCAGCTCCCTTTATCTTCTTTTCTGTTTTTAATTGAATCACTTTTTGTCATGTATTTTATTTACATATGGATTCATATCTTGATAGTAATTTAAAGCAGGATTGTATTTGATGACCGACAAAGTTTTTTCTTTTGATCCATTTGTGTGAAATGCTTCCACAGACAGCAATAAATACAGCATGATCAAAAAGACAGACAATATGAGCAGGAAGACTGTAAGTGAAAAATGATCAGGACTACTTTCTGGTTTCAGAGGATATTGATCAGGATTTTTACTGAACGACAAAAAGGAATAAACTCTCCAGAGCAAAGTTCAGACGGCGCTAAGCTAAACTATTTTTTTCCCTCTCTGTCTCTGTCTTTATCTGCCTGTGTGTTTCCTGGAGGTGGGGGATCAAATGAAGCTGCTCCATAACTGCTGGTCTGAACTTCTGGTCTTGGATCACATTTTCAGACAAGTGCAACATGGCCAGGAAGACAGCATCCTGCTGGTGACTGGCCAGGAGGTAACAACTCCCTCACACGACTTGACAGCAGCCCAGGACACTGTCTGGTTCTGATTCATGTTTTATTTTATTATTATTTGTATTTATTTATTACTAACCTGCTTTGGTCCAAACTGAAAACTCTTCACAGTGAGAAACAGAAGTCTGAGTGGACCAAATTGTGACTCGGCTTTCATTTCATTCCCACTAAATGTATTCAAGTCACGGAAATGTCTGAAAACGTGTGTATGTTTTCAGAATCAGAAGTAGTCATGCTACATGTAACAGTAATGACTAAATACAAAAAGCATATAAGTGCAGACACATCACAAAACAGCAGCATCAGGAGTGGATACACAGATGTATATTAGCAGCAGTAAAACTTCAGTCATCCAGATCTTGATAGATTATGAAGAGCAAAAAAAGAAGAATCACCTGGACTTGTTCAAGTTTGGTTGAAGACGTTTCACCTCATTCAAGAGGCTAAATGACTGGTAGAGAGTCCCGATACTTATATTCCTGTTGGAGCAGAAAACAAAGAAAGGACCGAAACCACCAAGGCAATAATCATCAGGAGTCATTAGCGTGCATAAGGTGAACAGTCTCAGGTGAGCTGTATTGTTGCGTTGCACCCAGGTCTGGGTGGGGGTTGTGGGGACACAGCTTGGTGTCTTTGTCCTCCTCCTTTGTTCAGGGATGGTTTCTCCAGTATGACAAAAATGGCTTCCTTCCTTCCTCCTTCCTCCCTCAAACCATCTGTCTTCCCTGGCTGACACCTGGACATTACTGTCCTCAAAGGAGTGTCCTGTGTCTTTCAGATGCAGGTGGACTGCCGAGTCTTGTTCTGAGTCTTGTCTCTCCTGTGTTGAGCCATACTCTTGTGGGGCAGTTGTTTGGTCTCCCCAATGTCCAAGTTGCTGCATTCTTCACTGCACTGGACAGCAACACTACATTGCCCTGTTTGTGTCTCAGTGTTTTGTCTTTTGGGTGGACCAGCATCTGTCTCAGGGTGTTACCAGGTTTGAAGTGTATGGGAATCTTGGGTTTACTGAAAATGTTCTTGAACTTTTCAGAAACACCAGCAACGTAGGGGATGACAACAGGTTTCCGTTTGTCTTCCTCTCCTTTTCCTGGTGGTTTATGCTGATATATTTGTTGGTCTTGACAAATGCCCAGTTTTGACAGTCACATGTCTTCAGAGGGTTCCGGGTGCGTTTCTGCTCTTTGGCCTTTCCTTCTGTTCTGGAGGGGATGTTTTGGGCCCGGTGGTTCAGGGTTCTGATGACCCCTATCTTGCGGTGCACTGGGTGGTGGGAATCAACCGAAGATACTGGTTGGTGTATGTGTGTGTGTGTGTGTGTGGGGGGGGGGGGGGTTCCTGTACACCTCCATGTTGAGATTCCCAACAATTCCACGGTGTACCGCGCAGTCCAAGAAAGGCAGGTTGTTGCCCTTAATTAATGTCTTCATGGGTAAATGGTAAATGGACTGCACTAATAAAGCCCTTTCCACTTTTGCGTTGCTCAAAGAGTTTTACAACTAGGCCTCACACTCACACACTCATTCACACACCAGTGGGCGACTGGTACTGCCAGACCCACTGGGAGCAATTTGGGGTTCAGTGTCTTGCCCAAGGACTGACATGTGGATGTGGACTGAGCTGACAGCGATCCTCGATCCGAGCTGCTGAACGTTCCTCTTGCTCTGGGCGTGGGCTCTGGGAAGCTTCATGCGTAGAATGAAAGTCTCTTTACTCCTAAATATGAGATAATTGACCTTGTAGTCCTGAAATCTGTTCAGAGATGTTTTCTGATTATGAGAACATCCCAATCGCATAATTATGAGAAATCTTCTCATAATTATAAGATTCAGACTTTGCAACTATGAGTTTTTTCCACATCATTTTGATATTTTGATCTTTTGTCATAATTAGAATATAATAGGTACGTAATTAAATAGGTATGTAAGTCAAAAATATCAAAGAGTGCATGTGGTAAATTCTTCCAGGCTTCTCATGAGGAGTGTTTTTTATTTGACTGAGAGATCTTTTAAAATGATTACTTGCAAATGTACAGCTTAACCGTTTCTTACCAAGCCTCCAATAACTCAAGTATCTGACATTCCGGGTGCATTTTGATCCGCTTTCTGTGACAGTTTCATGAACTGAGACTTCAAAAAAATGACCAGAATTGTGTGTTTTCAGGTTGAACTCTCATTCGTCCTTTCCCAAGCTGAGGTGACCCTGTCGAGCCTGGTCCAGCGGGGGCAGGAGCTGGTCGCGAGGCTCCGGGCGATGCAAGTCGACCGCAGGGAGATTGCCTGTTTGAAATTCCTCTTGCTGTTCAACCCCAGTGAGTCGGCCTTACACTTATACTTCATCACTTTGAAATATTTGCAGATGATGTAGCCAGAGATGAAGTGTTCACTGATGACCATCTAGTCGTTGTAGCTTCATTTGGCATTTGAGCTAAAAATGGCTCAAACAGAAACAGAAACAGAAAGAGAATAATCTGATTTCGTGAGGTCCTACAGGGTATAACGTTTCTGATGTTTCACATGAGAATGGCTCATCCTTGATTTTCACATTCATGTGTTTTTAAAGGCCCGAGTTTCTATCCAGAAGCCTGTAGAAGAATATCCTCACTTTGATGTGAAAATTAATCAAATCTGTGTGGCTGCAGGGCCATACTGATGCTCCCCTTTGCCACTATTCGAATAGCAGCACTGACATTTTGATGAAAACAAGACCCCATTGCAAATTATCCACGGCGCCTCTTTATCTGTGAGGTTGCAAGTGTTTTCAAAGCTGGCCTCTTTCCCTCCAATACATTCACTTAATTAAATTTCTCGGGTTGACAAAAGCCAGCCTTAACAAAGACGTCATCTTCCATTGTCCACTAATGGCATTCAAAAGGAGCGAAATGGATGGGTCTGCCGTTCGGTGGCAGAACCGACATTCATGCGCCGGCGTGTGCAGATGGAGGGAGCGGAGACGCGGCTCGCGCCGATTGCCAGAAGTGTTTGCTGTTTAGTGCTGGCAAAGCGGGGAACAAAGCGCTTTTGAATGGTGAGAGCACTTGTCCTAGGCAAGGAAATATTTGCTGTCGCTCGCTGCAACTCCTTTGCTCTTTGCTGTGCCTCATGTTGAGAGTCAGGTTTGTCGGGGGTAATTTAATTGCCCTTAAGGAGCTTGAAAAGATGATTCAGAACATTGATTCAAAGCATTTAATTACTGTGTGAATGGATTCTGCAAGATGGGCTCAGCTGATGATGAATGCCAGTCCTCCAGAGTGCTTGGCTATTGTCACACACACACACACACACACACACACACACACACACACACACAGCTGCTGTATTTCTTCTTCGTGATATTTCGCAATAGAACTTTTATTTTCATTCATGTTTGATTGTTAAGCTTGCCCTAGAATAATAATAATAATAATTAAATAAAACATGTTATTTGTCATGCCATCTAGATCATTTTGGTGTGAGTTTTAAACATTTGCTGAAGAGATATCTGCCTTTTCTCCATCATATTGGAACTACCGGAACTTTGCTTTTTTTCTCCAAGCTCCAAAAACACGTAATTCAATTCAATTTTATTTTATAACAGAAAGTTATCTCAAGGCACTTTACAGGATTAGCAGGGAAAGACAGAACCCAACTTGACCCACAAGAGCAAGAATTTTGCCAACGGGGGCAATGAGAAGCTTCCCTTTAACAGGCAGAAACCTTGGAGAGAACCTAAAACTTATCTGGACCGGCTGAAATTAAAATCAGAACATTGTAATCAATCCCCTGACAAAACCAGTTTAAAATAAATGTTCAGCAGAGACATGTCATCAATGACTTCAAAGAATTACAATTTATTTTGAAATACTTCATTTTAAAATAGTTCATCACAACACATTGGAAAACTAACATGCGTAGCTGCATCGAAGCCTCGGCCCACCACTGTTTGATTGTTTGGATGGTTTCATTACGTGACATGAACGACATGCCATACAAGATAATTACATAATAGAATAAATATTAAAATACAGGACTTGTAAGAGCAATCCAGATTAGCCTTTTGACTTCGCCCAAATTGGAAGTCTGCATTTGATAATTTTACCAAATTTTATTTTCATTGGCCAAGAATTCAATTTGGCATATTCATTTTTTTTTATATATATAATAAAATCAACACTGGGTGCTCTGAACAATGTTAGGAAGTGAATTTAAAGGTAGGAGTTACGTCTGCAGAATCATAATTCCCTGAGTCATGTTTCCCGTCGGTCCTTTGTGCATGCAGATGTGAAGCTGCTGGAGGACCAGGCCTTCGTGGAGGGCATCCAGGAGCAGGTGAACGGGGCCCTGCTGAAGTACACCCTGTCGACCTACCCTCAGTTCCAGGAGAAGTTCAGCCAGCTCGTGGTGCGGCTGCCGGAGCTGCGCTCCCTCAGCACGCAGGCCGAGGACTACCTGTGCTACATGCACCTGAGTGGAGAGGTGCCCTGCAACTACCTGCTCATTGAGATGCTGCATGCCAAGCAAGCATGTATGTGAGGGACACGCAGGATGTCATGTGTTAACTGGATGACTGGCTGATGATGCGTGCATGGGCAATGTGAGGGGGGGGTGGGGGTGGGGGGCAATCTAATGCAGATAATGAGGTTCATGTTGAGATCTTTGTGAGGGCTCCATCTGTATTGCAGGCAAAAATACAGTTTTGGACATTGCAACCTTTAAAAATGGTATTTTCTACCCTGCATTGTGAAATATTACATTAGCTCTGCTCATATTCTTACTTTAATAACATCACTTCAAAATGTCCTACAGTCCACGGAGCCACCCAGTAAACATTCTAAAGCCAGAGAAATTGGCTGCAGCCTGCACCATTGCTAAACAATGACACCGAGCTGGTGTCCAGAAGATGGGGAAAATAGATGCTGCCTCCCAACTCGGACTGCAGTTTGAGTTCTTTGACTCTTGAGCCACAGAAAAGAGTGACTTGCGATATAATTTCAGACTCATCATGAAAAGAGACTCGATTTGATATTAGAGACTTTGATTTTCTGACACATTCAGGAAATGCCTGATAGCTGAATCCCCCCCTCCCTTATTATCATGCATAACAATGTGCCTCTGGTTGATTTAGCAACAGAGCTGCTAACTGCACCCATGTGCAGCAGCGCCACCATTAACCCCATCAGTAACACAAGCTTTTCTGAAAGCTAAATGCCTTTAATGACATTTTTGACAAACGCATCACCACAAAGAGGAAACGTGAAAATGCCCCCCGGTGGTTGAGTCACATGTCAAAGTCCATGGACAGCAACACATGTTTTTGTCAGCTCTTTAACAAACTTGATTTGATTAGCGATTGCTAAATGTGTTGACAGATCATAGGATGCTCAGTGACCCAGATTTGAGGATTAAATTAGATGAGAGATTAAAATTTTTACTTGAACATTTTGAGCATCTCTCCATCTTTCTGTCCCGCTTTGAAACATTCGCACCTGAAGATCCTTTGGTGCTGGGCATGGAACATTTGTTTGTCTGATAAATGCTTGCTGGGTGAGCTAATTTGGACTCTTTAATGGCAGATTTTGTAGCCCCTTTTCAGAAATAAAAATTTTGATCAGAAAATGAAAATTAGCTATTTATATCCAGATGTGAGATACAACTTTATTGTTTCAAGGTCATCATCATCAACCCCAGATTATTTATTACATTGTATTTAGACGGTGGCAGATGAATATATTCGCTGAATATATTATTTTCATGTCCGCGTTACAAAATACAAATATGAAAGTCTATGTTGTTCAATAGTTTTGATTTAATCTATTTGGATGTTAATATATGGATATGTCAAAAACTGTGGAAAGTAAAACTTATTCAATAACTCAACAAACCCCACAAAAAAGAAGATGAAATGGAGACAGCCGAGGCATAAAATAAAAGACTAAGAAAAGTCGGAGATGGTAAATCGAAATGAAAGAGCTAACATCAACAAAGACACGGCTGCATTAACTCTCCATACCAGTAGGGGCGGTACACTGCATCCAGCAAGCTGTTATTATGAGAGAGCAGTATTTTCCCAACAGCGCCACTCCCAGTGATCCCTTGGAAGGTTTCAATTCCTGAAGGCTTTACTGCAATTGGTCACGTGAAAGTATTTATATAATTGATGAAACTGATCAACTGATTGGTGTAGTCGCTGGCCTGCTTGATCTTTTCTGCACTAATTTTCTTTTCCCAACCAATCTGAGCGATGTCTCTCTCTCTGGCAAGACCAACCACCAATTCCTCATACGTGATTGGCTGAAAAGCCACCAACAAGGTCCAAGCACTGTCACTGGTGCAGGACACACACACACACACACATAGACCCATACACACATACATAAAAAAAAACCTCACATAGGCGTCACAACATTTGGTAAAAGCTGACCGTTGGCCCGATGTGCCAAGACAGAAACAAAAGAAAGGAGGTCAGAGCAATGATGAAAAGAAAATGGAGGGAGAATGTACAAATGATAAGGGAGAGAGGAAGACAAAGACGGTATGTGTTAGATAAATGCGTGCTAAAGGAAGCATCTGTTACGTTTCTGCAGGGGAGTCAGCAGCGACACAGGGAGGGAAAGGATCTGGGTTATTTATGGGACAATGTCTCCAAGAGCCGGTTTGCTGTAAAACGTCGAGCTACGATGTGTTAAGTTTTCTAAGCTATCATTTCTTTTTTCTTTTGCTATCCCAGAAGACCGGGAAACAGAGGCGCATTGTTTTTCATGGCTGCCTCCGTGCATCTGCAGTAGTGACTTCTGGAAGCGAGCAAACTAGACTGGCACTGAGTGGAGTACAGGTGGCGGGTGGCGCTGGAGCCGATCCCAGCTGACTATGGGCGAGAGGCAGGGTACGCCGTTGACGTGTAGCTGGCGCATTGCGGGGCCCTTTTTACACAAGCCAAATTCAAAATCCGACTCCAAGATCCAGTATGTTGAAGGCATTCGCACTGAATGCCTCCTGTAACCACTACACCTCTGTAGTATTTGTAGTACTTGCAGGTATCTGTTACTATAGATGCTTGCAACCCCAAGCCAAGATCCACTGGATCTCTATTTTTGTTTGGTTCTGCACGGAACTGTCATTGAGATACAAACCCCGTAACCTGCACAACTTCAACACATAAATAGATATGACATGGACAGATCACGACTTAAATCCAGATCAAACTGAATTCGTGTTGATTTCCAGCATGTTGAAATGGTCTGCGATGTGCATTTGTAATTGTGCCCTGCTACGTGACGCAGCACCAGTGCTGGCCAGACTTCTTTTTTTTTTTTTTTGCTGTTAGCATTTTGCGAGCTAAACGCTGCTGCTTTCTGCATCTGGGGTGAAATACTGCACAATGTACAATCCAACTCACAGGCATCACCAGCAAGTTCAAATGTGCCTAAAGAACTGTAGAAATGCGCAAATGGCAGAAACCGCTGAGGAGATTCACACCTTCATGGCCTCCACGAAGCATGTGTGGAGCCTCGTGGGAAGTTGTTCACGCGTTCCGTTTGAGGAGACGAGACACCAGAGCTTGTCTCTCGCAGACGGGCGGGGGGGAGCCCTCGGTCCGCCTTTACTCCAGTTCTTTCCTGGCCCACGTCTGACCCTTTCAGTGGAGGAGTTTTTTTTGTGTGTGTGTGTGTGTGTGTGTAATCCCACTTCCTTTGTGGAGGTAATAAATATTTGCGTTTAATCCCGAGTTCTGCCCTTCGACTCCACTAGACAAGAGACCCTGACACCTTTCTATGTTATGGCAGAAAGAACATCTGTCATCACACAACTTTGGGGCACCGCTGTCTGCGCAGCGTAGCGTCAAAGAGGAGCTCTAAAGTACTTTGTAAAGTCATCCCTGGTCCGTCCGTTGGTCTGGCAGCATCACCATGTTGATGCGTCCCTCTGCCCGCCTGAAATCACGGGCACTTTAATGCCCCTCCTGAGAAAGCTGTGTGTCACCGCTCTGTACAGTATATTTATGTTGTGAAGTAAATATCTACTCCAAGATGAAGATACGTTTCAACGCTGACAAAGTGTTCCGCTTTATGTGGAGGTCAAATTGCTACTGTTGTAAAACTGAAATTCTACACGTATTGTTTTTTTCTTTTTTGTCTCTTAGTTCACTCTTTTAATTTTAGTCTTTAAATTAATGTGAAAAAGAAAGAAAAAAAGGAAGCGACCAAAATATTTTGTTTTCTTGAAATATATTTTATTGTACCGGTAATAGCATCAAACCAATAAAATGAAGAGACATAAAGTTCCACTTGTGTGTTGGCTATTATTCCACAGCGTTACTTCCTTGCACAGATGATAGAGTTGCTATAAACGAGCAGTCAAACTGCCTGACTTGACACTTATTCTAAAACATTACACTTCAGGTTTAGAAAAGATTTCAATTTCATATACAGAGACATCGCTGTCATTTCACACCGTGTGTGCGTGTGTGCGTGTGTGTGTGTGTGCACAAGTTCAGAAAACCTGACTACTATGACAAATACAATTAATTTCCTAAAGCCTGTGAGTGGAACTTTGAACCATGAACACTACAAGCAATGCAACCAGTGAGCCTCCCTGGTTTTTGTCACAATGATGTCGCATTTTACAGTTTCTTTCAACTCGCATCTTGAATTTATCATCATGCATTTCTTTAAAAAAAATAAAAACAACTGATTGCTAGAAATCTTATTCACGATCAACTCAGGTTACCTCTGATTAGACTAATCACCATTATGGTCCAGTTCTCAGGTGGGCCTGGATATCTAGAAGCCCTCGCAGAGTGACATAGAAGGCATTTAATCAAAGACAATCAGCACGCTCCTCCCGGTAAGGACTAGGGAGGGAGGGAGGGGGGGGGGGGAACTGCAATGGGTAAATGCAGGTTGTGAAGAAGATAAGTGTAAGAGATAATTAAGTCATTATCCATCTATTAGAAATGCATTCAATAAAGGCTGTTCACTGTGTGTGTGTGTGTGTGTATGTCTGTGTGTGTAGTAAACATGCCACTGGGCTGGATTTTGGCTAAAGCGCGTGGTTATGTTTCTCTAAAATGAGTCACTTCCTGCATTAAGTGGTGGGCAGTGTGGGGGCACACTAGGCTTAGACAGTTTTCTTTAAATGCTAGGTGCACGTCCACCTGTCCACATCCTACGTCCAGTAAACAGGGACACTCACCAGCCCGAGGGACGGGCGTGTCGCCGGAGGATCCTCTGTTCCATCAATGACTTCAAATGCAGAATGTTTCCCGATGCGCTGAAGACCTGCTGAATAGGTCTAATATTAATTGAACGTTCCGCAGACTGTCACCGATATTTCATATAAGTGTTTGGGAACTGCGTTAACTTGTGGAAAAAGGGTAGAATATGGGACCTTTAATATGAACATGATACTGCAGTATGGCTGATGCGTGATTTGTCATGTCTTACAGAAAGCATGTCAGCCTGATGGATATTCTGAATCTGAAGCACACCTATCTGTGAAAATGATTTACTACAGATGCCACGAAGATGTCAATATTGAAAAGCCTTATTTTGGTAATGGCTGAAATAATGTAAGCTTTTGAGTGTTTAATCAAATCTTTCTCTTTGCTTGATTTACTTCTTGCAGTAAAATGTTTTTACGGACTTTCGCGTTGTAAGAGACAGCATCTGACGAGGTTGACGTGTATTTTGCCTTCACATTTGGTGATATTTATAAGAAAAAAAAGCCCGTCTGATACTTTGATCGGAATCTCTGTCGAGGTTTTTCGACAGGTTGTAGTTTCAGTGTTCTCAGAAGCTGTTGTTTGTCTTCCATCAGCTTTATCATATGGAGACTGCTACGACGTTACTCGTCATCTGATTTTGAGTGGCGCATGAAGAGCCGAGCCAATGGCAGAGAGATGAAGCATTAATCACAGCTGCTGAAGTGCATGCTGCTAATTCTGCAGAGCATCAGAGTCTTTTCTGATCGCTTTGCACCACAGCACCTTTTAACTAACTGTAATGTATAGAATTAGATTCATGTAATTATTTAAATAGATTTAAATAAATGCGAGACACTAGTATATGTAAAAAAAACCCAGATGACCCAGATTTAGTTTCCACAGCAGAAACATGCTCAACATTGCTAGCCAGCAACAGAAAATAGAAAGGACAGCATTTCCTATAGCGGTTCTGATGTGAGACTAAACAGTGTCTCCAGTGATCCAAAAATGTCTTCACTGCTACGTATGATACTAATCTGAGGTTACAGTCTTAAACAAAATCCACGTGCTACAAGGGGAACTGATCCAAGAACACAGCGCGAGAAAGAGAGCTCACGTCTTCATCCCTCCATCATGCCTCTGTTCCTCTTCAACCTCCATCACAGCAGAGTGCATGGAAGCAATCCTTCGGGTGGGATTTGCATGCGTGTGTGTGTGTGTCCAGTTCCCTCAGTCCTTATTGAGTATCAACATCCACTCAGTCCTCAGCTCAGCACCCTGCAGCCAAGAGAACCAGAGGCATTCACTACAGCGCACATCCAAACTTTAATGTTATTGCATGACAGCAATGGAAATACAAGCGTGTGTGTGTGTGTGTGTGTGTGCGCGCGAAACAGAAACCAAGAAAAGGAGGGAACTGGAAAGCAAAGTGAGAGTGAGCAGGTGTTCAAGTGGTTAATGGCTGCCTGCGTGAATAGCCAGCAAGCTCCCTGTCTGATGAAGGGATTGAACTTTTTTGTGTCTTCGGTCACCAATGAATATCGAACAGCCCTCCACCAGAGAGCTAAACATTCAATGCATCTATTAACCCCCCCCCCCCCCCCCCCCCCCCAACTGCCGGGACATTTGGAGCCATTGACAGAGACTTAACTCTCCGGACTTACGGGGGCCCATCTGTTGTTTCTCCCCGCATTTCCGAAACGATAATGGACGCCGGGCCAGATTTGACAGTCCCAATGCAGCAGGTATACAGAGACCACAGGAAAAAAAACCCAGTTGCTTTTTGTCCTCGGGCTGTTTCTTTGTGAGTCCTTTGTGTTCCGACCATGGCACTGCTCACACGTCTGTCCACAAAGGTCCGGGGAAGGCCGCGTGGTTTAGATTGAAGATGTTTGCAGATGATGCTTTAGGACTGTCCTGTATTTATTAAATAAAGCTAGACCTGAGGTTGGACTGTGTTTCATTTTGACCATTCATTTGACAGCTAGGATCAAATGGAAAGTTCATATTAAAGAAAGGGCAGCACATGTTGCCACATTTGTCAAGGGACCCCTGGAATGAAAGCATGAGCCTTTGCAGTTTGAGAAAACAGAGAACATCCCTAATCCAGCAGACGTGTGTCGGACAGTCCGTTGATTTACAGTGTCAGTCCTCCAGACCAAAATATCTTAGCTATCATTGTTCCTGTACCTTTTCATTACTTTGTTTCTTCTACTGTCACAATTTGGTTTATCGGTGCAATATTAATAATGTTCGACCAACTTATCTCCAATAATTCAAGAACAGGGGTTGTGGGGTTGTACCTGATTGCTTGAATCCAGTCAGCTGGACCACCTGAATGAAAAAGACACAGCCATTACAGACTCACATCTACACAACATCATTCATCACTATATATACAGTCATATATTTATGACTCCAGGGCAGTGACAACAAACTTGACTTACTTGGTTTCCTGAAGCAGGTTTTAAAGAGAAGCTCACAAAACTGTCCTTCCTGAAGCTCTCTGGAAGACAGAAACACCCATTTGTTTCGGAGTTTCTCTTTCAGGTATTCCAAATCAAAATGTCCATACATCAATCCATCCGTTTGACCGTCCGTCTGTCCATCCATCAAAATGTGTGTGTCAGTGAACATATAACAGTTCCATACATATTTTATGTGAGTATTGACACATCCACAAGATGACAGTGAAGAGTTAAAAATAATGGCATGAGACATGTTAATGTTTTTTTCTCCATTGGTTCAGTACATAGTTGTGCCACCTTGATTGAATTCCAGCTACACTGCCACCAATATGGATCTGGTACTGTGACCTTATTGCTGTCACAAACTGTCTATCCATCTCATGCTGAAATTACCCCCATTGCCTCAACAAGGCGATACTTAGACTCGCTTGATTGATTGCTTTGAGCAAGCAAGCAATGGTCTGCTAGCGGAGGATCTTCAAATCAAATTTTAGGATGCTGACTCTCCTGCCATCAGTTTTACACTTTACAAATGAATCGAAACACGTCATCTGCAAAGAGCAGTACTTGTTTAATGGACTCGGAATTACGATGTGCTTTCTGGAATATACAAGCACGCGTTTAGGTGCATCGGAGGCTTTAACAGATCTTGAATGAATCACATTGTGACAAGTGTATCGAGAGACGAATCAAATCGGACAAAGACCAGAGATTCCCATCCCAAATATATGATATATTATAAATATGTAATTTTAAAATATTTGCATACGTATGCAAATATTAAAAGAAATTGGCAACACAAACTGTTGGCCAAGTTGTTTGTCAACGGGGTTTTCGTTTAACATGTATGTATGTATGTATGCATGTATGTACGCTTGTATGTACGTATGCATGTGTGTATGTATGTATGCATGTGTGTATGTGCATGTATGTATGTATGCGTGTATTTCTCTCTCTGTTGTCATCACAATTTGCCTCTTGGGACCAATGTTGTTTCGTATTTGTTGAATTTCCTAAGATTCTTAAAACAAATATCTTTACAGTCTTTTTCACCTCAAGCTGTGCTGCCTACCATTTTTTATAACCAGTGATGTGGAGGAGGAGCTGGGAGGTCCAGAAGTCTCACTGGTCTCGGGACTGGAGGGGGTAGGTAGACTGCGGCCCCAAGAGGTAATTGGAGCCCTCTGGGAGGGTAGGAAGCTACTTGGCTGGGAACAGTTCTGATAATATACCACAATCAGATAATGCTAGTAATTGTTCATTTTATCAAAAGCGAAAACAAATAAAGCTGTCCACATGAAAGCAGAGTCAGCGTTCTATAAAACATTTGCAAAGGCTGAAATGATTTCTGCATTGCACTGATGGATCTGATCGTTGCCGTGTGCTTTTACTCACTAACCGTGAAAGATAAGGCCTTTCGCTTTTCTTTGATCCTCTTTATGGCATTCCTCACCTAAAGGAAAGGCAGTGTTTACACCCACTGTTTTGTCTGAAAGGCTGGCAGCCTCACATACTGCGCAAAGACACATTCTGAAATTCTGCCACAGTCAGATACACGGACAATGAACCGAATGCCTCCTTACCTCACTGTTGTAAACAGCATAGACAAAGAAGATATACAGGCCCTGTGGAGAGGAGACACGCATTAGCGCATGCAAAAAAAGAAACTCCATTCATGCTGCGTTTAATGAAATATCTTCATCAAGTCCGTTTACTCCTGCACTTCTACCATCGCTCTTAAACTCTGCAGAGAGAGAACCGTGTACTGCAAAATACCTCTTCATGCTCTCAGTCTGTGTGGTTCTCTACTCCCTTCTGGCACGGGCTTTAGTTGGATTCATCAGGGCAAGGCTGAACTGAATCCAAATTGGATCTCTCTTGTCTTACTTTTTACAAGGAAATTCTGCAGCAGAAATGTAATTTAGAGAGAATATTTTCTATTGGGGTGGAGGTGGAGTGGGTCATCCGCTAATCAGTGGTTCGATTCCTGGCTCTGCTTGCATGTCAAAGTGACCTTGGGCAAGACCCTGAGCCCCAAATCGTTTGTGAATATGTTAATAAGTGAAATGCTTTGAATGGATTTCAAGTACATATTTTTTTGGGGAAAAATGGTCCCGATCCACCAGAGAGAAACATCATCGCCATTCCCAGCCAATCAGTGGCAGAGTGGGGCAGGTCAAGGCATCGCCGCCGCATCACTGAAGGAGGCTTCTGCTCCTCGACAAAATATATCATAAAAAAAAAAAAACAGCAGCAACTTTTCAAATGCAATGGGTTTTACTTTTCTCAAGATTTACAGTACTTCAAATTAAATTGTTCTTACAAAACGAGTTTCTTTACTGGCAGCGATTAACGTTGCGTTATCCAGCACACAGGATACTGGGCAAGAGATCTTATTCAAAATGTTCATCTCCAACATTGAATTAAAATAACAAAGGGAGAATTTAGTATTTTATTTACGAAGCATCCTTTAGAAATGAAAGAGATATTTATCTCGTGTGAAATTGAGCGCTCGTCTCAGAAACAACTTGCATCCATTCCACATCTTTTAAAACGTACATTTTTAAAGTTACTGTAGTTATTTGTATTTTTTTTGTAATCTGATTACGTTAACCCAAATACTTTCAACAAAGCATTACTTCCCATGCCTGTGGCTACGCGAGACTCCATGATAAGCTAAGAAGAGAGTTGCTGGCTTTGCAGAACGTGAGATAAGCCGACTGGCTGCTGCAGCTGCAGCTGCAGGACGGCGATCACGGGAATCCGGCGCCCGTTGGGGCTCCTGCTGCATTGTAGCACAATGTTTACGTGCATCTATTTGATCAAGACATTGTGTTCTGATTACATTTAGACAACTATGCTTCTAATCAGAATAAGTGTAATCACAGTCAGATGTGGGCTCTATTATTGAAGGACGCATGAATCTGTGTCTCCTCCTGAGTTGTCACTTTTTCATCGTGAAAGCTCCCTGCTAACTTCCTGTGTTTCACGTCGAGCGGTTGTCGATGAAGACTGGAGTCTCGCTCAATAAGAAAACAACGTTTTAAACTCTGCTCTACCGAAGCTGCGGCAGAATGGAATTCTTGAACAACTATTTATTTACTTATTTTAACTTTGATTATGAGAAATACTCGGAAATACTCTTACTCAGGTAAAAACCCAGTAACATGTTCAGTACGTCGAAGCTGCATCCTGTAGTGTGTGCAGTCGTGCTGAAGCCGGATCACAGCTTTATGTCATTATGACTACTGAGAAGAAAAAAAGGTTTTTATTCATATTTCGGCAAGAAGAAGAAGCAGAAGGGCTGGCCGAGCATCCTCCTCCTCCCTCCACGAGGAAGAACTCCTACTATAGTGTTATCTACCCAGAGCTGGACACTGGCAGTAAATCTAAATTAACTAGCAACTCTCTGGGGGTCACCCAGGGGCTAGCGCTTTTTGATTAATTAAAGACCAGGGAATAGGTGGAAGGATGAGTGAGGTAAGGAGAGAGAGAGAGAGAGAGCGATGGACAAGAGAGAAAAGCAAGCACAGAAGAGGTTGAAAAGAGGGAACATTTTTGAAGAGAGGAAATAACTGCTGTGTTATCAGGGGAGGAGAGCTGGAGGTAGATGTGGCATGACCTGCTGTTCAAAGGCCTGACTGTCTCCACACACACACACGCACACACAAACACGCACACAGGTCCAGGATTATTGTATTTGAAATTAAATTTGCTTTATTTGGAAAGTTGATAATAAAGGTCGCCCCTTCCAAGAAAGGTGGAAATGATAATGTTCTTTTTCACTAAAAGCTGAAATAAGTGGGTTAAAGCGAGCCCCGTTTCACTCTTCATGAGCGCCGCCGTCTTATCTGTTGTGTTCTTATCAGAACAACATGTCTTTAAACAGTAATAGCTTTGAGTCCTGCAGTTTATTCAACAATGCGGCTGATTTATGGAATTCTAGGGGATAAAAAATGCAGCGGATACATTTAACCTTCTCAGATTATCGGATTATCGAGCAGGCCACAGTGAACCAATGAAGCTGTTTGAATTACAAAGTCAAACGCACAAACACGAAATTACGGTAATCGGATATTTATATGCCTCTTTAATTGTTTTACATCTCGTCGTCAGGGACTGTTGGCCCTCGGACACGTTCACAGGGTAAATTCTGGCCCTCCTTACGAAACAACACGTGACTCGGGTGGCAGTGAGTGGCTCGATGGGTTGGAACTCGGGCTGGGAACCGGAGGGTCACCAGTTCAAGTCCCGGCCCAGACTAATAAACGCAGACTGTGTACTGGAAGCTGGAGAGGGGCCAGTCTACCTCCAGGGCCTGTGAGCAAGGCACTGCTGGTCATGGTGACCTATGACCTGTCCATGCATGTTACGGGCCCCTAAACATATATTCCTGTGTGCTTGGAGGGGCCCGTTTGTAGTGGGGTAAAATATACAGAGACAATATAAGCTTTTCATCTTCTTCAGTGATGCATATCTAATATGGTTATATCAGATTCTGATCTGATTCTGATGTTGGTTTACCTGAAAGGCATTGAGGAGAATGAAGATATATGCAACTACCACAGACATATGGACCAGCAACCCACAGAACCACGTCAGGCCCAAGACCGGAAGGAGGATTAGAACCGGGCGCGTCACAGCCCTAGAAAACATACACAAAGGGCACATAGAATAGCCCTTTATTGTCATTACAAGCACCGATGCAATGAAATTAAACGGGCTATGCTCAGTGCACTAGAGGTCAAAGTGAAAGAGCCAGTGCAAAACAAACATTGAATGAAAACACAGGTAGAAACATAAAACAGTGCATGGATCATAAATGCATTCAGTGTGAATTACTACATTTGGAGACTTGTCGAGTCAGTGTTAGCGTGTCTCAGGTCCCAACATGTGTATCCTTCATTAAGGGTCATTTCTTACGTGGATGATTGACACAGCTAGAAAGTTGCTCTTTCCATTTCACCCCCGTCAATTTTCTTTCATGAGTTTTCCAGTTTTATCTGGTTGTCGTTTTTTGTTTCATACTAAATAATTGCTTTTGGTGAAAATACAACAGACTAAAAAATAAAGAAAATAGCATTTTTTTCAATTACATATTGAAAGTTGAAATTATATATATATATATATATATATATATTACATTGTTAAGAACCAGTGTGGTTCATCAATTAGCATTCACCATTTAGGCCAAAACAAACAGCTGTCGTCCTAATATTGACCTCTGGGAGACACCACGTAACATTCCAGTCAAAGTTTTGAGCTAATACACTATCATCAATACTATCGAAGAGTTTCTTCAAGTATCTTTGTTTTTGTCCATACAAGTGTGGCGTTGGGGATATGGGGCCAAACGGTCCGACCTTCGCCGACAACGCCACTTTAGGACTTGCAACCTAAAGATCTATTTAATTTTTTGTTCCTTTGGTTCCCAGCTCGTTTTAGCGGGTTTCCCACCCACAGGTCCGCTCACAGTGACGACCAGCACGGCATTCAACAATTCAAAACGTTTATTTAACACTCTAAAAACTTCCTTAAAAACACTCTACAAGCAAAAGAAAAGGAGAGACAAGGCAGTGACAGTCTACGGCCAACCTGCCTTCGAGACGGGGAAAACGCAAATGCTGGAGCGAGGGAGGGGAAGCACCTATATACGCCCCCCCCCCAATCAGTGGTAAATGGGCCACAGGTGCTCCCTCCCACACCTGCCTGCCCAATTAACTCCAATCATCCGGTTACACAAGGATGGTTTTGAGAGAGTTAATAGTACAAAAATATAAATATATATCATAAATATATCTAAACATTCATTAAATTATTATTTTTTAGCCTTTAGGAGAACTAGAACAACTAGCTATTTCCAGTTTCGTCTTTCAATGATCTTCCAGTTTATAGAGGTAAAACTGGTACAACTTGTATTTGGTTTGGATAGAGTGGTGTGCAAAAGCAGCAGAATTACTTTCTCAAATATTCTATCCTTGAATGCCCATGAAGCATCTCTGCACTGCGATGGATTTTGCTTTCTAACACAGCCGTACTCCTGCTCCTCTGCAATCCTCCTTTCAGTGGTGCCTGTAAGGCCTATAACAATTTCACACAGCAAGGCGGAAAAGGTTGCCTTTGTTCAAGCCACTATTGTTGCAGCGCTCCTGCACCTGGGTAAAAGATTGCATTTTTCAGACCACACATGTTCTGCAAGGACAAAGTCAGCGCCAACTTCCCTCTCTTCCCTCTTATTTTTCAAAGTCACTTTCCCTGTATAATGCATGTAACATTCTCGAGCTGCAAAGACGTCCGTTCTCAATCTGTTTGTGGGAATGAAGAGGGGCTGGGTGTGGGTGGGGGTGGGGGTGGGGGGCGCGGGGGCATCGGAGCCTTTCCATCAGCCTCGGACAAATGTGCAGAAAGGAAAGACGGATGGAACAGAACTGCATGCATGTTGAGTTGAAGCACTTTTTATTTTAATGTGAAAACTAAAATGATTTTCTCCACAGCAATCAGACATGAAGGATAAACATTACCTTTCAATATCCAGTGAAATGACCTGAATTGCTGACAAAGCAACAAAAGTAGCACGCCACTGAGGAGCGCTGAACAAAGAGGCCTCGGAAGTTATCATATCGTTTTCACATGCTAGTCCTTCATGAGGACAATCTAACGAGGATTTACAATGACGGTTTACTGTACTAATGTATCACCAGGGACTGTCAGATAGTCAAGCAGCTCATTGGCCTCTGGATTTACACCGTCCACATAAACACCAATCGGAGCTGACGTGTTATTTTTCTTTACTGATTTTTTAATCCGGGCTTTCAATGAAGCGTCATTGACTGCAATGTTAATGAAAATGTCAAAGTGACCCAGAATCCAGGATCTTTTCTGGATCATCACCAGAATTTAATCATCTGTTCCTGGTAACATTCCCAACGCTTCCTGACAATTTCACCAAGATCCGTCTGCAACCTTTTGAGTTATCTTGCTAACAGTCAAACAAACAAACAGGTAGCAATATCATTTGTCAGTTATCACTAGCTAACTTGATTTTATGTCTCCACCTTTGCAGGAAGGCTTTGGCTCTCTACGGGCTTCATTAATTGGCGCTCACTGAATTAAAACGATTTGTGATCGGGCTGCATGATAACAAAGGCATCGCTGTCTTTTCATTTGGAGCATGCATTTTCTTTATGCAAGGACAGGAAACTCTCCACATACTCAAATAAAAGCACTCAAACAATGTCTGTTCTTTGATAACTACTGTGGACCAAATAGTCTGGTATATAATCTAACGAATACAATTTGTATTATTAACCGGCGCCTACAGGAGCGAGAGCGAGACACACATGATTGGGCAGGCAAAGAGAACAAAAAGTAGAGGAAGAAGAGATAAATGAACAGAATGATAAAAGCAAAGAGACAAGAGGCGCTGAGAGAGGAAGTGGGGTTCAGGGTGACTTTCCCTTTACATGAACCACTCGGGATCATTTCCTCCTCGGCCGTGGTTCCAGTGCAGAGCTACATTATTGATCTCATGTATCACCGCTGGGCAGATCATTCATGACACTCCCTACTGCTGCTGCGATTTCAAAACTTTTGATTTTTGCCCTCTCAAAATGCAGATCTAAACCGTGATAAAACGAGTCAGACGAATATCCTGTTCGAGCAATCATTTCAAGGTTCGTGCCGAGAATCTGATAAGCATGGGCCGACTTGCCTTATAGCGTCACGGAATAAAAGTGAAGCAAATCAGAATATCTTTTATAACAAAATTATAGGACTGAGAATGTCGTATTCAAGACCCGTTAACAAAGAAAATGGACGTGAGTGAATTTACCAAAACTGCATTGAAACACGTCTCAGTAATTAGGTTCAGGTCATTGCAGAAACTTTGACGTTGTACCTTTAGAATTGTTCTCAAATGTCGTGCTTTAGACGCCGAGAAGTGAACACTGCCGATTGGAACCTGTGGGCGCGGATGGAAATGAAAATGAAACGACAAGATGGAGCTGCAGGCAAAGGCAGATGCTCGGATTCAGCAGAAACGAGCACACACGGAACACACGTGCACGCTGGGCTGTGCTGAGACCAGGTGTTAAGCTGATAAGAGCTCACGACTCCCACAGAGAGCCTGAACTCCCAGTCTCTCACACTGTCTCCATTGACTGTGGCTGGCTCGACCAAAATGAGAGGGAGAGAGAGTGCACGAGAGAGTGGGCGTACGAGAAAAGAAAAGCCCATAAAAAGCAGGAGTGAAAGAGAGAAAGAGAGGTACAAAAACCATTATATCTCACCAGGTGAGGTCAAAGGTCTGCATCTTTGAAGCCGAGCTTGGACTGAGCATCTTAGCGCGTCTACGAGCGCTAGAAACGGTCACCATGACAACTCGACACAGCACAACTGCGTTGACCTGCAGGCAGACGGCGACAGCATCAGCATGGCCTCCAGTAAAAGTACGAGACACAGCTCAGCAGACCTACTTGCCCTCGCTCTAATATTGAGAGAAGAGGATCTTTAGCCCATTAGCCCCCCCCCCCTCATAGTAAACAGCTGATGTATGTTATTCAAACTTTTATTGCTTCTGGTTCATCTGAAACAGGAGAATCAAACAAGGAGAGCAAATATAAAAGGAGGCATAGAAGCTCAACCGTAGAAGCTTAATACACTGATCATTGTTTGGGATTCGGAGCAACACTGTCGTCTTCTCGGTCTCGACGCATCATCGCTACATGTACCTGTCCAATAACTGTCCCGCTCACCTTTTCTTACCTCACTACACGGAAACAAACCAGATGAGTTCGCTGCCATCTTTCACCTATCGCGTTTCTGACAGTAGAAGCGTTTGGTTTATTTGTACATGAGATACAATCGACATCCATTTGAATTTTTGCATCTTATTCAAGTCATGAGTTGCTCTGAATTCATGGAGGGTTGAAAGAGGTCACACACACACACACACACACACTGAATGTGATTACATACCACTAAGACAAATATAACAGGTCCCACAAAGGCCCAGATGGTGTCAGTCTTCATGTTGAGCCAGCAGTGATCATCGGCCTTATACTCGTCCACTGATACAACCAATGTTACAGCAACAATTAGAACAGGAAGTCCTGAAAAAGAATTCCATACAAGAGATTCTAAACAAGAAAAACGTTTAAAAGCGCATTTATGGGAGAGAAGCTATTTAATCTGCTCTCGTTTCTGAGCATATTTAGTCTGAGCACGAATGTTTAGCACATCTGGAAGAAGAACAGAGGATTGTGTGTGTCATCATTTCTCACACGCCGTACTCAGCCTTCATGCGACATAACACACAGATGAACTTGGGAATATGAGGAGCGGCTACTGCAAGATATTTAATGATATTAAAAAAATAGTCTGATTTTTGGCTCATAAATTTATTCCCATAACGAATAAATTTTTACAAAAATAAGCATATTTTTGTAAAACTTAATTTGTCATTTTAATCTAACATTTTCCCCTCATGTTGTTGGGTTATGATGCTAATATTACATCAACTATTATAAATCGTCATCCAGGTCGAGGTAAATCACGAAACGCAAAAAAACGAAGAATCAACTGGACTTGTTTCACCTCTCATCCATGAGGCTTCTTCGGTTCTGAGAGACTGGTCTACGGTCCAGATGCTTATAGGAAACAAAGAAACAAAGAAGTGGCCGAATCCACCAAGGCAATCAGACTTACCTGGAGTGTTAGCATTCTCTTTATGAATGCTAATGCTCCTAATGAACTCCTGAGGACTAAGTCATTAGCATCCACGAGGTGAAGGTTCACCCAATGTAACAGCGCACCCTCAGGTGAGCTGTTATACTGAGGTGCATTCAGGTGTGGCTGGGGGTTGTGGGTTTTGGGGACAGAGGTCAGTACTGCATTGTATGTTGTTGCTGATGGATGGTGTCTTATTCCTCCTCCTCTGTTCAGGGATGGTTTCTCCAGTTTGAGAGAAACCATCTCTTTTCTCAAACAATCTGTCTTCCCTGGCTGACACCTGGACATCATTGTCCTCAAAGGAGTGTCCTGTGTCTTTCAGGTGCAGGTGGACTGCTGAGTCTTGTTCTGAGTCTTGTCTCTCCTGTGTTGAGACATACGCTTGTGGGGCCGTTGTTTGGTCTCCCCAATGTCCAAGTGGCTATATTTCTCAGTTTGTCTCTGGGTGTTTTGTCTTTCGGGTGGACCAGCATCTGTCTCAGGGTCTTGCCAGGTTTGAAGTGTGTGGGAATCTTGTGTTTACTGAAAATTAGCTTGAATTTTTCAGAAACACCAGCAGCGTACGGGATGACATCGAGTTTCCATTTGTCTTCCCTCTCCTGTTCCTGGTTGATTTTTGCTGATATATTTTTTGGTCTTGACATAAACTTTATTTGCTGCGATCAGAAGTGAGCCATCCCAACAGAACGGTCCTGACTTGGAGAAACAAGGAACGCAGCCCAGGACAGACAGAGAAACAGTTTCTGAGAGCTGGAGAAGCCTCTTCAATGAGAGGTGAAAGGTCTTCAATCAAACTGGAACAAGTCCAGTTGATGCCTCGTTTTTTGCTCTTTGTGGCATTGCTCAAGGGCAGTGCCCTGTAGGTCGAGCCACCAGCACACACTCCATATTTCGTCTGGGCCGGGACTTGAACTGGCAACCCTGTGGTTCCCAGCACGGAGCCCAACCCACTGAGCAACTGTATGGACCCGTTATGCATTATGTCAGAACAAGATGGAAGTCATGAGCCAAAATGTGCACACTGTGTTTTGTTATTATTTATTTATAATGTACATCTTGGGAATTTTTTGGGGAAAATTAGTCCCTATTCTACGTGTTTGGCGAATATTTTCTGATTTACTTCATGAGAATGAAATCATCAACGTATCTTAGCCTTCACACAGCTGAGCCAAACAAAATTAATTATAATCCTACAATATTTTCAGGAAATAGTGGAAGAAATATTCAGATGATTAATTTCAGTAAAAGTTGCTGTTTCGTTACAAATTGATTTGACCTCATTCCAACTCTGTCTCATTCAATCTGGCTATCGTATTACGTAGATCAGACCTGGGCATCGTACGGCCCCAGGGCCACACACGGCCCTTTGGTTGACTCTGATGGGTCCGTGTAAGGTTAATTGGAAATGACAAAATAAACACATTTTCTAATTTTACCTCATGAATGGACTAAAACTGCATTCAGTGACAGTTCAATATGATGTATCTTTTGTTCCGGCCCTCCAGAATATTTTCTGTTTCTCATGTGGCCCCATGGAAGCAATAATTGCCCACCCCTGTATTAGATCCTCACGTGGGAGATTCAGGTTACAAAGTCATAATTTAGCTTTATGGATTCAAATCATCATATTTTGGGACATTTTCACTGGAGAGGGAATGGAAAACTGTCAACATAATAACTTAGTGAAAAGTAACTGGTAACTTAAGCTATCAGGCAAACAGAGTTGAGTGAAGAGTACAACATCCTTCAGTCCTTGAAGGGAGAAGAGACTTTACCCCAGCCAGTGACGTAGTACAGCTTCATCCTGCGCTCCTCGCTGATGTTGACCGACACCACTTTACTCCAGAGCAGCAGACCCTCCACCAGCATCCAGGAGAAGGAGGCCATGAAAAAGAGGTGCAGTAGGGCTGTCACTATAAAGCATGCTGCCTGCAGGATAAAATACAAAAGCAAAGATGGCCTGTGCGTTTACATCACTGTCAAGACGTTTCCCTGAATGGGAGCCCTTCTCAGGGCTGCTGTCTGAACACCCTGACTCGTCTTGTTGACAGACAGGTATGAGGTCATTGGCCAGTGGATCGTCTGTCCTGTCAACAGTTTAACATGTTTAACAGGAACAGTCCATCCAGTGAACCTGTGAAGATGACATCAGCTGTCTCCTGATAAACCCTGACTTACTGCTCGCGGTGTAGTAAAATGTGACTGAGTCTGAGAAAATGAGGTTTGGCACATTTCTTATTGATATTTAGTGAATTTGCTAGCTTTAAAATCCTAATGTTGGAACAACATGGCTGCAGGATGTTTCAAATATGAAGCTTTGTCTTACAAAATGACTGGGGCCAATAATTGTTGCTGTATCAGTACATTTATTATGACTCTTGCAAGGAATATGCAGCAAGCTAATGATGCATCACAGATACAAGACATTTACTTGTTTCTGCATTATTGTGTAACATTAACATTTCTCCTGCAAAGGTTCAGTTTTGTAGGGGTTGAAAAAAAATCATCTTAAAAACAAGTTTCCTCCAATAAGGTGGTGAACATTGTTTCTTTGACGAAGAAGAAGATCATAATAATAACTACAACTACTGATTTCATGTTTGTTTCATGTTTAAATGTTGGCAAGCAAAGAACAATTTACCGAGTACGCATTCTTTGCTTTCGTTCTATTTCATGCTAGTATACCTTGCTGTATGAAATCATTGTGCTTTGATGTCTTTTTATACATCCATATTACTTTTATACTTTTACTCTGAAACTGAAAGAATGTGCATGAATAGATTTGCAGTTTAAGACCTTTTTCTTAGCTCGGTAAGGATCGGGGTGGCGATGGACTCCCAAATACTTCGTTGTCAGTCCTTATGTTATTTTATGTTTTTTAGAGAATTACAAAAAAATAACTAAATACCTTTGTGAGTACTGCAGTCAATCTATTCTAACAGGCGAACACAGTTTTTTCTTCAAGCCATGTCGTCTTACCTCATTGGCAGACACCCAATCACTGCACATCAAGAGCAGCTCCGCAATGGCCAAAGCGACAATTAGGTTTTTGTGGACGGTGGTACGGTCAGATTTTGGGACACTTTAGGGACACACATATTCACACATGTAAAGACACGGCATAAGATAACACAAAGACACAGTGGAAAATCCAGTTTCTCTGTGGAGCCATCGGCACAACGGCGGCGCACAACTTTCTGCTTTTTTCATCTATTTATAGGAATCAGTCAGACTTTTATGAAATGCTTTTCACCCTGTGCACTTTACAGAGTGCACTCTGTAACATTTCTGACTCACCCCACTGCGATGAAGAGGATAAAGGTGAAGAGGAGGCCACACAGAGACACTCCACAGCCAATGAACGTCAGAACCTGCAGAGCTTTTTCGTTACCCGGGCTCCTCTGACACACACAGAGTGTGACTTGTAAGTAGCCGCACATACCGTACACGGAAGCCTAAATACAATACACAAGTACCTTTATAAAGGAGATGTTACCTGGGTTTCATACACCTGCAGCAATAATGCGAAATTGGTTGTGTGGTTGCAGTAACACGTAGTGTATCCGTGCTGTTTGGACACAACCTCACAGCCTTTGGTATTCCACCACCCACCGGCCTCCGGACTGAATGCACACAGGAATGCCAGAGATGAGAAGATTCTTTGATCGAAAACGTTTCAGCATGAATCGCATTTCTTAAATGAAACAGGTTAGATTATAATGGAATCTGAGGCTGATCCACGTAGCCAATATTTGTGCTTATTGTTACCTACATGAGATCAAAATCCCAGAAGGCACACACCGGATCACACACAGTGCCAGATGGATTCTGAGACAAACATAGAATATATAATGCACGTTGTCAAATTGGGCAAAACATTGTGGGTATGTAGAAATTAAAAGAGGCTAGTTTGGGAGGTTTCACTCACCTGAACTCGGTGCTTGAGCTGAAAGTGAACTGCTGTGCTAACCGGCTGGTTGTCTCCCAGCACTGTGGTGGATATGACAGAAGAGCCCAAGACTGTGCCCAAATATCTGGTTATTTCAAAGAATTCAAAGAGCAGGATTACTATGATCACAAACAGCAAGCCCCAACACTGAAAGGGCAACGATGCAGAGGGAAATATTAGCTCCAAAAAATGATTCACTAACATGGATGGACTTAAATTCATGGTTCAGGTGCGTTTCTGACTTCTCCAATTCATTAACAAGTCATAATCTTTGTGCAGCGTAAAACCAAAGTGGTTGTTTCAGTTTAGTCTAATCTAGCTATGTAGCACCGCATGATGTACGTAATAATGCCACATTATGTGTGTAATAATTCTGCAATATGTGTGTAATAACACGGCATTATGTAATGACGGTGCATCATGTACGTAACACCGCATTATGTACGTAATAGTGCCACATTATGTGTGCAATAAGGCTGCATTATATGAAATGTAATACATTGTCGCATCATTATGTAATAACGCCTCGTTATGTACGTAATAATGCCGCATTATGTAATAATGCTTCATTATCTCAAAATGCAATACATTTTCACATCATTATGCAATAATGCAGCATTTTGTAATAACTTGCTGCAGTTTGTAACAAAATTCTTGAACGTAATATAATAATAATGATGCGTTGGTTTTATATCTTGCTTTTCTGGACACTCAAGGATGCTTCACATTGTGCATTATTCATTCACTCCATACTTGGTGGTGGTGAATCTACTACTGTAGCCACAGCTGCCCTTGGGCAGACTGACAGGAGCAAGGCTGCCAATTTGCGCCATCAGCCCTCCTGACCACCACCAACATTCACACAGCGACAGTGTACACCTGTGCCGGAGCCAGGAATCTAACCGCCAACCTCTCGATCATAGGACGACCCGCTCACCCACCTGCGCCACCGTCGCAAGTTTATTTGTAATACAGTTTCCTGCATTTTGTAATAAGTTGTTACATATTGCATCGGTTATTACAAAATGCAGATGGTGGACTTTTTTTTATGAAGAAAATGTAATAATTTGGTGCATTATGTAATAAACCACCAAAATGACCTCTATGCTGCATACAACACAAATGGAAGTGGAATAAAGTTTATCCTATTCTATATTTATTGGTATCTTTTTTCTTCTTTCTAATCACATAGTATTTGTTTCACATATTCCAGATGTGTGTGTGTCTCCTAAAAGTACAGTGCACTGATAATGTGTGTGTCCATAACTTGTCTCTGAACCTTCAAACACACGCTGTATTAATATAATAAACAGGTGCATTTGAATAAGTCGAGACATCTCACTAGTTATTAAATGAATTCTCAGTAATGAGTCATGGTGGTTTATTACATAATGCACCAAATTATTACATTTTCTTCATAAAAAAAAGTCTACCATCCGCATTTTGTATTAACCGGTGCAATATGTAACAACTTGTTACAAAATAATGTGAAAATGTATTACATTTTTGAGACATGAATTGAACCAATCATGGCGTCATCGATCATTCTGTTTAAAACTCCGTGGCAGTGATGTCACAGAGGACAGATGGCACTTGGCTGGCGGACCCGCTGCACGCCACTGTCTCCCACTCATTTGACTACGTATGACTAAAGCAGCCGTCCTTCTGATCAATCCTGAGGCTTCGCTCGATGGTGAGGATTCAGTTTATTTTAGAGACGTGTCACACGTCGGATGGTTCGGGAAGCTAAAAAGGAAAAGCGTCCCAATCGGAGCACCGATGAATCTGCTGAGCATGATTACCTTAGCATTGGTGGACAATTTGCAATTGTTTTTGCTTTTAGCAACCTTTTTTTTTTTTTTTTTTTGCTAAAATGATTACAGATTAGCAAAAAGGAGCTCTCTCGAAACTACTTGGAAACACCACTTGTTACATTTTTCATCCCAAAATAGTGATTTAAATCGCTAAAGGTTTTTCATGGAAAATGTGCTTCAAATGACAGAGAATTGATTCTCCTTTTAATGATTTGCTGGGCAACGTTTGTTGGAGGCTCGACAAAGTTAATAAAAACAAAAACAAAATGAAAGAATCATTCAGGGGCCCACTGCGAGTAGAAATTAATTACTGCCAGTTTTGTTAGCTACAGCTGCTTAATCTGCAGTGACAACAGGTAGAGCAGTTGGATTACAGCCATTATTATGCCTATATTATATGTTTTGAAGTAACTATTTTGACATTTAAATCCACCCTGAAGATAGCTTCCTTTCAGTAGCCTTGAGCTCGCCGCTCCTTTTGCAGACTGCCACAATATCTGATGGACAAAACATGCTACTTTGACAGGTGTGATTGTAAAATAGAAGCCTCCATTTTCGGCACCACTCGTGCTCGAAGGTTACCTCTGGCTGCCGTCGGTGACGGTCGGTACCATGGTGATGTTTTTCTCCGGATTGAAAAGAGGCCGCAAAGAGCCGTACCACGTGCTGACCAACGTGAGCCTCTGGAAGCCTGCAGACACAACGCAGCAGCAGCACGAGAATTCATCAGAGAGACCAATCAAACATCGCCTGGAGAAATGTGCTTCATTTAGGATTGCGTATTGTTCAGGATGAATAGAATGTGGCAGAACCAACAATGTGCCTCCATCTGCACTTCACTGAAAGACCTTGAGAGTGGAAGTACGCGAGTGAGGCGAGGACATGTTACACAAGTCTGTTGTAGTCGCGTTGCAACACTTAGGTTAGTGAGACGCACCTTGGTCTTGTGACAGACAAATTAGAAAATTGCTGCAAATGGCTCTTGCAGCATTTACCTACCGTTGTTGTGGAGATCCTGTATTTTTTTATGTGGGACTAAAATACAGTCTGGGTCAGTTGATTTCTCCGTCTGAGGTCCGCAGAACCTTGATCCTCTCAACCCGTCCTTCAGCTGCTGATTATGTAACTCCAGTTCTGAAATGATAATAGACAGACAGACAGACAGACAGACAGACCAGTGCTCAAATAAAAAGCAATGGTTTGAATTTCAATCGAGATTGATTAACTTCTGCTGAACCAGTGTTACCATGGTAACTTTAGCATATTTCTGCTTCATTGTAAGAAGGGCTTTAAAGAAGTTCCTTGAACAAATGTTCACAATGAAGGTGGCATTGAAAGTTGCATATCAGATTTTATTATGACCTTTGGTAAGGAGGATACGTTTTAATCGGTGTGTGCGTGCGTGTGTATGTGTGCGCGTGTGTGTGTGTGTGTGGCGATGCTCACTGATATTAGGGCTGTGAATGGTCATGTGATCGGTCTCTGCCATCAAGCGAGGACACAGGCTGGTCACCATGCGGTCGATGCTTTTGACCACATCCATGGGGCCGTTCACCACCTGGAGTGGCAGTGAAACAGTCGCACTGATCCAGTCTCCCGATCAGCTCGTCAAAGCAGCACAAAGACAAAGTGCTGTTAATGCGTTTACACCGTTTGGATAAGGTTAATGGGGGTACAAGAAAGGGTTCTGTGATTGTTTGAAAAGTCTGAGAGAGAGAGGTGGTTGAGGACTGCCACATTCATTCTTGGCTGAGGTGGCCTTGTAGCGTTGAGAGGCCTGAGGAACGAAGGGCAGCTGAGAGAAACACAACACTTGTCATATTGAAGTTGTACACATCAATTGTGTAGAAGCACAAGTGACTGGTGAGGATGCATGCATCCATCCATCCATCCATCCATCCATCCATCTACCTATCTATCTAGACCAGACTTGCAGCATTATTGATTTTCTGTAAACACATCATGTGATTTACTCTAGGCATCACTGTAAAGTCTCCATGTGGTAACAAAGACAGGATTCGCGGTTGACCTCTTTGATCGCTTGCCACTTGAGGGCGTTGTCCTCCCTGATGATGCTGTCTGCGACACGAATGAAGTCCTGGCTGAGATCCTGGACGTTGTCCTGGCTTTGGCTGGCAGCGTCGGCGAGCGCCTCCACCGGCGCGTCAGCGGCCAGGGACAGCAGCTGAATGAGGGACACCATGTCTGTTGGCTGCAGGTCCTCCTGCTGGGTGTCTTCCAAGGCCTGGGCAGAGATGTCCAGCAGCGCTGACGCCTGGGCCAGGCTGCTTAGCCCTGACTGCTGCTGCCCCAACACCGCCTGGGGGGTTGGAGACAGGGACACGATGTTTGATAATGCTGTAGCACTCCAGTCTCATTTTAAGTGCAAATACTGTTAATTACTGAGATATTTCAGGCACGCTTGTGTTTCCTTGACCCAAACAAACACAAGCTGGGGGTATTAGATACTTCTACTGCCCCTCCAGCCTGCTAGTTCCGGAAATGTTGTACATGTGGCCCTGACAATGGCAAAGAGGGAGGTTGATGGGTATCAGGGTGGCGACGGTAGCAGGTGGTTGAGCAGGTCGTCCTATGATCGAGACTTTTTTTATGAAGAAAATGTAATAATTTGGTGCATTATGTAATAAACCACCAACATTGATGTCTTAATTTGAGAAAAACATAATAATGTTAGAACAACGTTGATTTTAAGAATTATATCATGACTCATAACTGAGAATTCATTTTAATAACTGGTGAGATGTTTCATTAGTCTCGTGGCTACAATAGTAGCTTCACTACCACCAAGTACGGAGTGAATCAGTGCGATATAAAACCAACGCATTGTTATTATCTTTCTCCTCCTATTCATCAGCCATTACCTCAAACTGTCCTCATTCCAGTGAAAGTTTCTTTGCTGCAGAGTCTTTTATTTGTGTGATGTGACGCATGCAACCCTCACCCATGTGCATTAATACATTTTTGAATCCATCTACCTGGGTCCTGTTGGAACGCTTCATCAGGTGAGTCATGAAGGCAGTGGGCTGAGAGTTCAGAGAATCACTCATCTGCTTCATCTTCATGTATCGCTCTATGGCAAAGACATAGGAACGTCAGTGAGGATGCGGCCATGGCCATGGTTGATCGCTCGTCGAACCCCGAGCCCGCTGAGGAGTCCCAGAATAACATCCCAGAAGAGGCCGATCTCTGACCTCCCTCGCCTCTGAGGCGCTGATGCCATCATTGTGTCACCTCAAGCAAATAATTACGTCATAATAATGTTACGAACAACTGACAGTGAGCACTAAATGCTTATTACACATCATCAACACATTTACTCAGATCACGTGAGTTCAATCGTTTATCCGCTCAGCATTTGAAAATCATGAAAATAAATAAAATGTTGTCGTGTTTCAAAAAACTCAAAAAGAGACATGTAAATATAACCACTTCTAAACATTAGTTTGTTAGTTGGCCCTCAATAATTCTAATAATAATGGCTTCTGTTCTTCATTATCAGTTTTTTTTCTTACATTTCAAATGTTTCTCTTTTAATGCTGAAGCTGTAACGCATGAACGTTAACGTTAATCTCAGAAGAGGGGAGCATTGTCAAAAAGACTTTGCAAAATGTAATTCTGCAAGTTAAACTTTGAAATTGTGGTTATTTAAAGTAAAATATACAGCAACATTTTGGTGACATAACACTGGTCAATCCTCTTTAGGCAAACAAACAAACAAAATAAATAGAAAACATTCAGAAATAATTGACAAAGCTTTTCTGTTCCATAATTATCTTTCTGTTTGGACCTCAGAATGCTGAATGAGGGAAATCGAAAACATCTTTGGTACATATTTAGAAAATGTTTCCGCTTCTACACTCGGAGAACTATTTCTGTGGGGAATGTTACAATTGGACTTATCGTGTCGCCGTTTCTATCGGCAGCCCTGCTTAAAAAAACATTCTTGCGATGCTTTGAATAAAAATGTAATAAATTAATTGATAGATTTAATGAAAGTTGCTGCGTAACAGTTTCATGTGAGCAGCACAATGCATTTATTCTCAGGACAGTATGTCCTATTCAGAGGTGACGACCTCTCACCTCTGCTGCTGATGCAGATGAACGGCAGCGGCTCAGAACAGCCTGACAGTCCAAACAGCGGGAGCCGACCTGACCAGTCCTGCAGCATTCTGCAGGCCTGCAGCGCCACCTGGTGGTGCCCTGCTGCTCACACATGCAACACGAGGGACAAGAAGAGAGGACTTCTTCAGATTCAACAGGTCTGAATAAGCTCACTGGTTAACACACACACACACACACACACACACACGCACGCACGCACGCACGCACACACACACACACGCACGCACAACCTTATTCACACACAATTAAACCAACATGGAAGTTGAAAGCAGTGCGAGCTACAGGAAGACACTCGGCGGCTGGAGGAGTGTCTGTTCTCCATGGAGCTCGTTCATCCCCAAGCTGCCCCCCACGCTTGAAGCTGTGGGAATCCCCTCCATTCATCCTTCCCTCCCGGTCTCACTTTCACTCCCCTTCCTCCTGTCCACTCAGCCGCCCTCATTTGTTTCTGGAGGTGTCTATGTGAGACTTTGGAGCTTCGTGCTTGTTGTCTGGGTTTTCAGGCTCTTTGAGGCAGGAATTGTTTGTGACTGACTCTGGATAAGTCACGCTGTCTTTATTTTCAGCTCCCTGATTCGGTTTCTGGGGCCTTTTTAGGAAAGCTTATAGTTAGTCCAAGCAATAGTCAATATGCTGTCATAGATTTAGACTGCTGGCGGAACCTCCGATGATACACTGAGCCCCCCCCCCCAGAAACTGAATATTACATTGTCAGGAATTCCATATATTGTTCTTCTTATATTATTTTCTTCCGTCACAAAATTTGTGTGAGAGGACAGATGTTTGGTAAGTTAGCGAACAGCGTTAAAACATGTATTAGCCCCAAATATCTAAAGAAACGTAGCTGTTGTATTTATTCAGCCTGTTCTGTTTTGTGTGTATCAATAATAAATTGTGTTAACTGTTAATCTTTACTGTTGAAAGGTCCATTCTCTCCTGATTTGACGTGGCTGTGCTACAGCAGAACACAATGCGTGTTCAAGCACTGTAAAAAAACATTAAAAATTGCATTAAAAAATCTGCGAAACAGCGAAAGATGAACCGCATTATAGCGAGGGACTACTGTATCTTATTATTTATATAATTTTCTTTGCTTACTCGGCTAACTGGTGAAGACACCAACAGTGGCTACCTTTCAGTAAACCAAACTACTTGGTTAAAGTCTTGTACTTTGCAATAATACAAACACCGGGTTAAGGTTCGGTCTCACTTGCAACATGTGGTTACAGTCGGGTGAGTAAAGTACACGTTTAAGTTTAGGCAACAGGAATATTTGAATATAAAAAAAAAAAAAACACCACAAGTGGTGGAATATAATCGCACACGTCATCAAACTGTGTGCAAACATCCTCCAGAGCCCGATAAAAGATTCTACATCCATATGCCGGCTGACCCGACATACTTGGATGACTTGGATTATGTTAATTCTGCCATTGTCCTAAAAGATGACAATTTGTTTTATGTGTCTTTGTGAGTATCTGTCTCCACTGTAGGTGGACTTTACCTAAAAATGATTTCTACAGTTTTGTCGTCAGTTTTACTAGTTATCTAGTAAAAAAAAAAAGTCTTTGCAAAAGACGTTTTCAGAATAACATTATTGACGAAATTGTTCATCGCATTCAATTTTTACCCGATGTTGGGACTAGCTATGAGCAGACTGCGTAAGAATTGAGCAACATTTGTGTAATCTGAATCTAGCATGAAAGAGTCCGTTATTATGCCGACTCAGCATCAGCCCCTTCCCAAAAAAAGCAGGTGAAATTATCTTACCTGGGCAAAACAGAAAGACCGGCACAACCTTGACTACTGGGTGGATTCTTAGGTGCTGATGGTTCCAACTGAAAAGCACATCCTGGCTTATAGGTGCGCATGCATTAAGAGAAACAACATGCCTTTTTTCCAAATGTGTATTCCAAATATTCAAGTCTGTGATATTTCCAAAAAAGGGCTCCGTGAAATTTCCTCCAAAGGAATCTTGGTCCTGACCCAGAATGAATATCCCATCCCTGAAAATGTCCCTGGAGGTGCCTGTGCTTGAGCCCATATCCCTGCTGTCACCGTCCACGTAGATAGCCCAGTGGCCGCTACTCTGAGACCACGTGACACAGATGTGATGCCACGCTCCATCGTTGGGGAAGGATGCTTTATACGGCATGTGCTTCCCGTGGATGATGAGTGCCAGGAGGACGCGTCCCTGCATGTCCACTTGACCTCTTAGCTGGAACTCATTGGTGAAGACCGGTGCGGCATAGGAAAATATGGTTGACACCTCATGCCAGTCTTGGTTCCACTGAACACGAACGCACGCACCAATGGACGACATGGTAGGAAAGGACATGTTGATACGGGCGAAGCCCTCACGGAATTCCTTTGGGAAGTTCAGAGCTTGAAACTGTAAATCTAATCAAAAGGCAAGACAAAGTCAAATAAGTGTCTTTATATTTATTGAGCACTTTTATTGGCTTGAAGAGCCATTTGTTTCACTCACATTGTTGGGAGAAGGCCATTGGCTTGGAACCTGCTGTACTGGGATTCGTCACCCAGATAGGTGAGCGATGTCCCGTCTTCTGAAGCAGATCCACAACGCCTTGCCTTTCCTCTGACCGGTTCAGGCTAGCAAGAGAGCTGAACTGACCCCGACAGACGCTGTCAGCCCTGGAGAAAGCCAAGGAGTCATTGATGAGCTGGAAGGCCAAGTGTGACGTTAGATGGACCAGTCTGGGTTTTCCTGCGGGGACAGAAATGGAATATAACATATATTAAGTTTTTTATTTGCCAATACAATGTAGTGGAATTCCTGGCCATGATAAGTCTCACCATGTGAGTCCTCCAGTCTGTCTGGGCCACCATATGTTGGCTCACTCTCACAAATCACCTGGAGGACAAAGGTCATCGTATTATTTTAACAGTACGTGTTATATATCAGTCAAACTTGAGCGTTGTGTTAATCTATCCATCCATAAATCCATTCATCTTTCATCGTTTATCCATGACAGGGTCGTGGAGGCAACAGTCTCAGCCAGGATTTACAGACTTCCCTGTCCCCAGACACCTCCTCCAGCTCTTTCGGGAGGGATCCCGAGGCGTTCCCCGAGGCCTCTTCCCCAGGGAGGTGTCCTGGAGGCATACGAAATAGATTCCCCAGCCACCTCAACTGACTCCTCTCGATGTGCAGGAGCAGCGGCTCTACTCTCAGCTCCTCACCCTGTCTCTAAGGGAGCCCCCGGCCACCCTGCGGAGGAAACTCATTTTAACCCTTATATCCGGGATCTTGTCCTTTCGGTGAAGCTGCTGCACCGATCCGTCTGTCATTCTCACGCTCCATCCTTCCCTCACTGCTGAACAAGACCCCAAGATACTTGGACTCCTCCACTTGAGGCAGACTCCCCACCGACCCAGAGAGGTCAGACCACCTTTTCCCGTTCGACAACCATGTCCTCGGATTTTAGCTGCTGATCCTCATCCCATTCGCTACACACTCGGCTGCAAATCCCCCCCAGTACATGCTGAACGTCCAGGCTTGAAGAAGCCAACAGGACGACATCGTACGCCAAAGGCAGAGATGAAATACTCAAACCAGACCCCCCGGCCACCATACGACATTAAAGAGACGTGTCAACCATGACAGTCCCTTTACATGCAGAGACTTAAGATACTCTGGGCAAATCTCACCCGCCCCGTTGCCCTGCCACCGAGGAGCTTGATAACCACCTCAGTGACTTCAGCCCGGGTGATGGACGAGTCCACCTCTGAGACATGATAACAGGATTGAGGAGACCCCCAAAGTATTTTTCTGCCCCTTAACTATACCCCCCCCCCCCCCCTGCTGTTGACTGCCACCCAATCCACATGGCACCCGTCTCCTATGGTTCCCTCGGCGGATGGTGTGTCTACCGGAGGACGGGCCCACGTCAACCTTTCGGGCTGAGCCCGGCCGAGCGCCGTTGGCAGAGGGCCGGCCACCAGACGCTGTGATAATCTTGTGGGTATCTTTTTTAAACACACAAATTAACTCTTAACAAAACCACACACACACACACACACGAAGAGGAACCAAGTTTGATTGAACACGTTTCACATCTCGCTCAGGAGGCTTCTTTGGTTGAACTGAAGATTCCACTTGATAAATAAATGTTTAAACTGGAAAATAGCACTCAAAGAGCGCTGACCTCCTCCAAGCAGCTCATCCCTCCATCCATCCATCCATCTTCCACCTATATCTGGGACCAGGCCCTCGGAGGCAACAGTCTTGGAGGAATTTCCAGTCTTTCCTCTCCCCAGCCACCTCCAGCTCTTCCAGGGGGGATCCCGAGCTGCTCCCGGGCCAACCGAGAGACATGCCCGGAAAACCTCCCCAGGGAGGCGTCCAGGGGGCATCTGAAATAGTTGCTCCAGCCACCTCAACTGACGCCTCATTATGTGGGGGAGCAGCGGCTCTACTCCGAGTCCCCTCCTGGTGACTGAGCTCCACACCCTGTCTCTAAGGGTCAAGCAGCTCATTCCCCTCCTAACTGGATTTACATCATCCACATGGTGATCTGGATCATCATCATCAAAAGGTTATACATTGTTATTTGTATCTTTATTCACCAACCATGAAAAGTAAAAGTGAATCAGGGTTGATGTGTCTCTTTAACTGATTGTTGAATCCGGAAATGATTTTAATGTTAAAATTGAATTATTTTTCCTGATGTCATTGTGGATCAGATCCAGAAGACATTTGCATGGCAGTTCATATGGCTCCCCTTTATGACTCTAATCTTTGGTGAGTGAATCAAATGCATATTTTACAAGATATGATTTATTTTTTTGCTAAAACCTCCATTATAAGTAAATGGGAAAATCTGGATCACGACAGTATATGAAATTTGGTGGTGAGATAGAGCGCCCCCCCCTACATGACTGTGCCAAATGTCATAAACATCGGTCAATAATAAACCGAGATATTGAGGAACACATTGTGAAGTTCCATTGACCGCAATGTTAACAAAAATTTGAATCATCACCAAAATGTAATAAACTGTTCTTGGTAACATTCCTAACATTTCCTGAAAATGCCATTAAGATCCGTCCAGAACGTTTTGAGTTATCTTGCTAACAATCAAACAAGCAGACGGCAGTGATTAAATAACCCCAGCTCTTGGCGGAGGTCATAAATATTTCACGTCTCCTCCAAGAGGTGTCATTAGATGAACTGAAGAAGCCTCTTGGATGGGAGGCAAAATGTCTCCAATCAAACTTCGGACTTTACCTCGATCTGGCCGACACACAGACAGACAATACGATATTAATATTAGATGGTGTAGAATGAGATGGACATTACCATGAATGAGAAGAGCAGGAATCCAGTGTGCAGCGCTCGACTCATCTCACAGCCAATGTGTTCTCCAGCGGAAATAAACCACTGACCTCACTTAGTCAAGATATAGTTAAGATATCCTTTAGATCCACCTGTACTTCACCTTAAGAAAAGGTCTATCGCTGCCAAGCAAACAAAGTGATTCCACCCAAAAATAACTTGAATTCAGCTTTGAGTATGTTTGCTTTGTTGCCAACAGAAGCATTTTACTCTACCGCTCTTCAGCCAGTTCGGGTTTGGGTTCGGGTTCGTTGCTGCACACTGAGCTGCAGAATCCACATTTCCCACCACAGCAACATTTTAGTAGCCAAATCTGTCGACTTCGAATCCAAGTGCGTCAGTGTCCAGCAGAAGTTTTGCGCTCTTGACTGTGAGAGAGCCAACAATCCCAGTGCGTCTGTCCAAGAGTCCCAGCTCGTCTCATGCCTCCCTACAGAAACCCCCAGCCGTCCCCGTCCCCCACCCTTCTCCGTGGTCTTAAGCCGCCTGCCTTTGTCATGCAGATGCGGTCATTTTTCAAAAGAACCCCACTTACGCAAGCAGTGTCAAGCATTTGGCACAAAGAGTTCATCAAGAGCAGTGGGGCGGCAGACATTTTACTGCAGTCTTCTTTACGCCCCCTCCCGGACTGGCTCAAGTAGAGTGGGACTTTTCTTTGTTGCTCTACTTCATAGTCAATCAAAGGTCCTTGCTACACATGTAATCAGACTACAGTAAACCCTGAATGACTTTCATATGGTGGATTTATACAACTTGCTTAAAAAGCACACACATACACATGAAGTCTTTAGTGTTCCGTCAAGATTTCTTGGTTTTCTCATTCCTCTTACGGCGACGCCATCAGTCACTAATTTCAGATCATCTGCATGCCTTTAATATATTTAGTATCATAGGAGCTGCAGCGATGGGGACTTCACATAGATCAATTTACAGAATGTATTTCCCAAAATCTTTAAACTTGTACTGAGCTTACTGGGAATCGTAAATTCCTTGAGAGCAACACAGGAAGGATCAGCAGCAAAGTGACGGCACCATGCCTGGACCAGGCATCTCCAATCAGAGATTATACTAATACCTCACAGCTTGAATCAGAGATCATACTAATACCCAGGCCCGTCGATAGGGGAGGACAACCGGGTATGTTGTCCCGGGCCCCAGCAAGTCTGTTGACGGCCCTGCTAATACCTCACAGCTTGAGGAGGAGCTGTATTTTCTATATGCACTAACCTTCTTCTCAGATCCTCCTCCTGTAATCAGTTCATTCCCATCACCTGCAACGCATCTCTCATGAGCCCTGACTCTACTCATTCTCTGCCCCCCCCCCCCCCCCACGCCGCTCTGCCAGATTGCCGTGACTCGTTCCTCCATTCCAGCACTCTGCTCCAGTTATTGTTTCTCGTGTTCCTGCCCTGCCTGTTCTGGATGCCACCTGTTTGCCTGCCCCTTTGGACCTGTCTGCCTGTTTATCCTGACTACCCAGTTTGTGACGTCTACCTGATTCACGGAACTGTCTTATTGCCTGCCCCCCCCCCCCCCCCCCTGCAAAAAAATACAAATACAATCCGGGCTAAACTACAGAATGATATGGAATTGTTCTTGTTCCTGTAATGAGTGAAAACGATAATTCAACCTCAGGAAAAATATCCATGAATGCAAATAATGATTTGCAAATATATATACAGTACATGTACAATTTATAGAAATGTGTTACATGTTTACAAGATACACAGGAAGTAGGATACAAAAAATATATATATGCATAGAAATAATTAGTTTCGACCGCTTCTGCTGAGTTAGAGCATAATGCAGGTTTTCTGGTCCAACTCAGATTTTGAGAAAAGTTCCACATCTGGGTCATTTTATTAGAATTAGATATATGCTTCCTTCACCAGCCTGACTATAAGGTATTTAGATACCTAAAAAGGGCTCAGAAAAGACAAAAACAAGTATCAAGCCGAATACTCCTTTCAGCCCGTTAATAGTTGTGACAAAGAAGCTCGTTGTAAAGAAGCCGACTATCGTCAAACGTTGAGTCAGATCATAAAAACAGTTGCAGTCGACAGCAACGCTTGTCTGCATGTCCCACAGCAACACATTCCAACAACAGGCCCTGACCTGCTGTCCTCATGCACATCCAACTGTTGGATATTTCGGTTGTGGAAATGTAGAGTTGTGCGTAGTTTAGTGTCCACTCCCTCAGGAGATCAGCACCTGATCAGGAGGGGGTCGTTCAAGAGTTTTACACGTTTGTAAAGCGACATGAATCTAACATCAACACGTGTTTAGTCGAAGTCGCTTGGGAGGCTCTAATAGGTGCAGCCCAGCGCCTTGTGTTCGCCTCAGCGTCTGAGCGAGACCTCCTGCGTTTTTCGACTGACGCCTTGGGTCAGCGCTCTCGCCAGCAGCACACTTGGCCACAGCGAACAGAAGCTGACAAAGGAAGACTGGCTAATTGACTCCCTCCTTTTGCTCGTTGCTCCCTCCACGGCAACTCTGCTGCCACTGCCACCCAGAGCATCTCCATGACAACCCTGGGATTGTAAGAGCAGCGTGGAAACGCCAAACACTCGGGCTTGCATCATTGCACACAAAAGGCCAGTGAGCTGCATGCGCAGCCAGGATGCAAGTCTTTTCCCAGAAGAGCAGGCCTGGCAGAGCTTCGGAGGACAGGGCCGAATTCCCACTCTATTCCTTGGAGCTGCTCAGATGCAGAACAGACATGAAATTAAGCTGATTTATTATCGGAAATATCCGGCAACTTGATCTTGCATATATGAAGGGGGAAACTAAATTCTGTCTAAGTCTTCAGCAAGAAGGAACGGCTTGCATGCAATTGGTGAATTCCAACAAGCTTGTTTCCAAACTCGCCTCCATTGATCACACCGAATCTGTTGCTCCTAAATCACTCAGGGGTTCATATCTGTAAACCTGTGGCACAAAATGGAGGAATGCTTCTTGTAAACAAACATTCTTGGCTGGTCGGCGTTGGAGGCCATGTTTGCCTGCTCTAATCTGGCAACGGCAGATAGACTTTATGGCCGCCCAATTGGCCATCAATCAGAGTCGCTACTAAGGACCTGGCCGACAGCAGCCCGGGGTCACATTGTCTCCACGGAGACTTTCTTTGAAAGCAGCGGTATAAAAGATGCAGGGTGTCAGCAGGAAACAAAGAGGAGAAAGGAGAGGGAAGGGCGGGGCCACAGTGTTGGACACAACTGGCCTTGAGTTTGGCTGAGACAACTCTGAGCTGAGTCAAACCCGATCTCTGCAGAACCAGCTCATCCCGTAGTTTGAATCGATGAACGAATATTGCAGCCTCTACTGTGCATCAGTGACACCATGTCATCTGGAATGGCTCTGACTGATGAGCCACGTGCACAAAACATCTGTACACAGTGCACGGAGCTCACCGCTACGGAAACATGAATCGCGACCAATTACGTTTACACATTTTATTTTACAATAAAGGACATTTCAATCAAAAATGTATATCCACAGAGAACATATCGGTTAAATGGCAAATGAAGAGGTCCTGTACTTAATCTATAAGAGCATTTCACTGAATAAATACAAATGATTTCATACTATATAAAACACATTGACTATAAAACTTGTAGCGATCAATCAGTACAGTGTTTTTTTTCTATCTGATATCTGATTAACGGCAAAATAAACTTCATCCGAGCAGTTTATAATCGCTATATTGATGCTTTTTCCATTGCAAGTTAGTTAGAGGGTTTTTCAGATTGTAATATAGTCCAATGGTGCTACAGTTTTATATCATAATCCCACTGCATTTTTATTTTTTTTAGAAGTCATTAAACGTGGACAAATCAATCAGGTTCAGACCAAAAGTTTCGATCAGAATACGCTTAAAAAGAGGATAGAGCTACTCTGGGCAGCTCCGAAGCAGGACCCCGTTGCTGATGTCACAAAGAGGCAAGGAGAGGAAAGTGTAGATCAGGAATTTAATGACAGGAAACCAGCTGCACAAGAAAAGCAAAATCAAAATGCAAACAACACAAATACATGGAAAAAAACAGCACAACAGCAAAACCCGGGACTAAATCCTCGCTGAAACGGGCCGCATCAGCTAAACACGCGGATTGAGGAGACGATGGCAGACAGGTGGAGCATGGAGGAGCCCCCCCCCCCCCACCAATGCATTACGTAACAACATGTAAGGATGACAATTTAAAAATCAATCCATCTCCATCATTGATTTGAGCACAGCTCCGGCTCTGACTTGGTCACCAGACTGCGGCCGCTTCGGTTTTGCCACACTGACACCATGTGGCTAAATGCTGCACACAGAACATTGTGCTGCTGCTCTTCTTTCATTCTGCACGGAATGAAAGAGCAGCTTGCATACCCCGCCACCCCCATGTTGCTTTTGCCACAAATATTTGGAATGGGACAAGTTGGCTGGATGGCTGTGTTTCATGGGATGAAGAGGATTCAAGGAGAGTGAGGAAAGTGGTCCATTGCCAGGGGCCGAACTGATGCTGTGACTGGAGGAGTTTCACTGAGCCCACGGCCCCGTCATCCGTCCAAAGATCCTGTGATGGAGAGACAAGGTATGATTATTAACCTCGGCATAATGTATTTGATAGTGATAAGAATTGAGCAGGCTGAGAGCAGAAGGACCGGAGAGAAGCGGAATTTGGATTTTGGGCCTTTAGCAACTCTGATTGTATTTGGTCCAAGTTTCTTCATCAACCTGTCCTGTCACAACTTTTTATCTTATAAGCACTGCACTTGAAGGTAGTAGTACGCAGAGAAACAGTTTATGTACTCGCAGCAACTCTGGTGGAAAATGTCATGGGATGAGTGCTGCCTTAGTCAACTCCAAATCTCAAGAACATTCCCAAAGGCTGATAACAACAATTGTGTGAAGTAAGAACTAATCAGAAAGAGAGAAAGAAAGAAAGACAGAAAGACAGAAAGAGAGAAACAGATATGTGGTTCCATCAAAAACAATAAATACAGAAAAATGGATGTGGACAAAGCAAATCAAGCATATTTTATATTTATTGTTTATTCATTATTTTCCTCAAAGTGAGCTACTCTATTTCAGAATGAATATGGAAAGTGCAGATATTGGCCTAAACCACCAAACAGCTCAAATGTATTTTCCACACCAGCTTTAAATAATAGCTGAAGAGAAAGTGGCAGTGGGCTTAGAAAAGGTGATTCAAGAAGAGACGAGAAGAGTCAGAGAAACGAGACCCGTGTAGAAACGGGTCCCGTTTCTGCACGGGTCATTTTCCACAAGACATTAACTTCATTTAATCTTTCCTTTCTTCTGCAGGTCCTGCTGCAATCCAGTAGATGGCACTCTAGTGTAAGACTTGATGGTGCACTAAAGTGCTCTGTGTGGGCATGTGTGTGTGTGCCCAAGAGAAGCTGTCAAAACATCTGTCCCAGATGTCCCAGCATATCTATGCTGATCAGAGAGCAGATTGATTTCCTGATCCCGTTTTACCTGCAGTTACCTGCAGCCAACCTCCATGGAGATAATAATTAAGGCAGAAGCAATTACATGGGCAAGCAACGTGAAACAGATGTGCAATTATGAGAACAGAGGTTTGCACTTAGCCCCCTCATTGCCCCGGCATTATCCTGCACTCCACAATGCACGCCGCGGCAGCCAAATCCACCACCGGCTAATTAAGTCCTCATCACACCTAGAGAGCTCCAAGCACTGATCAACCCAAGTCAGAGTCAAATCATCTGCTCATCACAACATGCTTCAGCGGCGCAAACATCCCCTTCAATTACGCTGATGGATGTTCAGCGGCCTGGAAGCTGCATCCGAAACTCACTTTCACCAGACGCGCACCATGGAAAACCAAAGTTCCACTTCAGATTGAGGCTAATTAGGGAATGTTTCTATATGATATTTCTGCCAGTGTCTTTAAAGCAAACAAGCCATGCAATCAGTTGTACACATCATCATTTATTACAATTCTGATTCCTAAATGTCCTTCACAGGAATACATCCATGTTTATATCTCCCATATTACGCAGCTGTATCGCTCACTTCCTTGTTCACTATTTGAAGAAGATCCAGAATGCTGCATTTGTCGGTTTGCGACCCCTGCCTGTCTCTTTGACATTCCTCGTGCCTGCCCCCCCCGGACCTGCCTGCCTGACCACCCAGTGTACCGACCCCGCCTGGCTCCTGGACCTTCCTGCCCCCCCCCCCCCGGCTCTGTATGCTTCGCATTTGGGTCCTACCCTGCCCTAGGCCGTGACAGCGTGCTGGTTCACACACGTAGTTTCTTATATCAGTGTAGTTAAACCTCTAGATGAAGTGATATTCTCTCTACTCGGTGATCAACTGTTACAATCTATGGTAGGGTAGTGCCGTAAGGGGCCTGTGCTAGGAGACCTGACCTCCCAGGGGGAGGGGCTTATGAAAGGTGACCTCCCTCTAGCTCCCATGGGTCTCCACCTATCAGCTGTGGGATGTCTGGAGAATCAGGTTATGAGGAGTGTGCCTTCATCCGAGTTATCTGTAGGCTCGAAGGCCTTGGGGGGGCCAAGTAGACAATATAGTACCTGCACTGTAGATAACAAATATAGAAAGACCGCTTGAAGATCTCAACAATAAACCACGCTGCCTCACCAGTTGACAGTCCACAATGTAGTGTCAAAGCATGAAGGAAACTCTTCCATGTGGCAGTATTTAAGAGGACAATAACATTTTGACCTGCAGTCCTTCTGGCTATTATACACTGAAAGACCTGCACTTTCCTCACTGACTGATAAAAACATGGAGGCCATGCACGGTGCGATGTGCTGATGGGGGGAGCAATTGAAGGACCCACATGCATTTGTGTCTCTCCAGGCTTCTGAGGAGATCTGCTGCTTACTCAGGAGTGAAAGCCTCAAATTAAAGTGTTTGTGCTGACAAAGGACAAATGGGATTTTTCCTTTGCGCAAACGGTGCAGGATTGTGTCGACTTGCTCAAAGTGTCAGGGAGAAATTGTCTCTTAGTCGACACCTCTAATGAAACATGCACGTGAAATTAAGGACTGGCTTTTTGTTGCTGATCTTTAGATTGTGCACGTATAGAGCGGTAGAGCGACAAGCGAGGTGCATGGACACGATACAGGAACGGACTCGGAGGGAGATGGCGGTTCGCTCTCCTGTGTATAGATATGTCTTTTGTACCCTTGAAGTAAGAGTGAATTGAATATTCATGAGCAAGCGTGAAAAAGTGCTCTGTCAGACAGTAGTGTCACTGATAGATGAGGGGTGGACCTGCATGGAGCTCCAGTGGCCAGCCACCATCCTCCACAGAGAGCCATGCAGGCAGGGGGTGTCAGGAACGGCGACGTCTTGGCCTGGAAATAGCCATGTTCACCTGAAGCCTTACACACACCCATCTGCCTTTAGGATGCCATGGAAGCTGGCTCAAGTTAACCCTTTCCTTTTCCTTTGGATGTGGCTAGACCAGGCATGGGCAACCTATACGGCCCCCATTGGGCTTTTTAATCCGGCCCTCTGAATTTGTGCAAATTATATCATTCAATTTTATTATGATTAAACCTCATTCATTTGACCTTTTTCGCTGTAATGCTACCTGTAAAAGGCCAAATCCATTTATATTAGTTTACACAAACACTCCATCCATCTGTCCCTGCCCCGTCCCCTCTGTCAAATTTTAGAACACAATGTGGCCCGCAAGTCAAAATGTTTGCCCACCCATGGGCTAGACTGAGGTTCTCTGTTTTTTTTTGTCTGCTTCCTGTTTTCCAACACGTGACTCCATGCTCCCAGTAGCAAGTTCACACAGTTGCTTCTTAATCCCTCTCTACTTCCTCTCTCTCCTCCTCCCCAGGATAAAGCGGCAGAACACAGGCGCAGAGAAATGCTGATAATTCCACTGCTGTTATTTTTCTATGATAATTGCGTTCACGATGCTCCTCTTTGGCTGCTGAGCTGCTCGTCTGGACAAGTGTAAATGAATGGGGTTCCAAATGTAAAATGTTGTGCTGAGGGGGGGATCAAACTGGCCATGTGGCCAAAACACGGCAATATACAAAGTGAGTTGTGTTCCAGTGTGCAGGCTGGCCAGCCGCACACCAACTCCAGTCAGTCATACACCAGATGGCCTGATCTTCAGGCGGAGAGAGGAAGAGAAAGAGAAAGACAGAATGAAAAGGGAAGCGCTGGTGCTTGACGCGTCCCAGAGGTGCCGGGCTCAGTCAAAGTTATCGCCAACACTGGGCTTTGATGCTACTGGAGCTCATCAAATGTTGAGACTAACTAACTGGAAAAGCCTAAATCCCACTAAACTGACACAGCAGACGACCCAATTCCATTTTCTCCCACTTCCTTCCATCACATTATATGTGGGGCCGAGCTGTCTGCAACCAACCAAATAAAAGCAACCATTAAAAGGGTTGCTGGCAGAATAATCCCAGCCTTTACACAAGACTGATTGCATGTAGAGGAATAGAAAAAAGTTTGCTTAAAAATGAACTGCATGTTTGCACATGTTGACAACACGTTTAGGGTTTTATCCCCCACCCCAAGCAGAGTGCAAGTGCTCGATTCTCATTTTCACAGTTGTCATTTCCATTCCCAGTACCTTTGTGGACTAATTGTGCGACTTGGTAAGGCATGACTTATCATTAGAATATCGGTGCATCACTAATATGAGCGTGCAGTGGTGCAAAAAATGACTATGAATATTCAAATATTATCGTAACGCTAAAACAACAAATACCTTCATGTCAATTTTATACCTTCAAACGCTCTGTAAATTTCATATACTGTCCATGGAGAACATTTCATCCCAGTGTGGGTGTGACCTTGTCACATCAAAGTATCCCAATTAAAGAGATCACAGTGAGGAACCGTAAAATAAGCACCTTGAGGACGTCAATGCTTGAATATTCCGTATCTAACTATGCAAAGTGGACGTGGAGACGTGAGAATCATTTCCCATCTCCGAAAGGCCCTCCGAAGCTCCAATGCAGACGGGCCCGCGGTCCTTCTACGCCTCCCACCGTTCTGTTTTCATTCCCCTCTTTTGGACCTAATGTATTGTCTGCAGGGTGTGTAACGATCCTCAAGAGCAGCTGCGTAGCACTAACAGGCACTTCTGTCAAACACATCACCGTCGCTGAGCTCATTGATTAGTGTTGCCTTTAAAATGGGCTGCCCCCCCCACCCCCGTGCCGGGCGCGGCCGTAATTGCATGATGCTTAAATGATTCAAATAAGCCAGGATGCTGCTCTTATCCCCCCCCCCCCCCTCCCACTGCGCTGTTACTGTCACCCTCACTTTTTTCATTACAGATTCAGTAGACTTGATAAAACAGCAGGTGTGCCCCATTCCACAGCGCTTAGCCAGCCCAGCCACGACAAAGAAGTGGTCAAGCGGGGCAACAAATCACGCCAAATGGAGCGTTTGCTCTTTGTGCAGCCTAGTTATGGAGAACTGATAGCAACATCTAGCATACTGAATAGGTGCAATAAATGCTGAAGAAGGGGGATTCTTCTCCTAATTGGGTGAGGGGGGCAATGGAAGCACCATTCCCCTTTTTGTATCTGAAAATGAGCACTGTGAAATAGTCTAATAGCCTGTACACAGTTAAAAGGGGCAGTGCAAGCCTCCTCCTCCTCCTCTTCCTCAAAGCCATCACATCCTGTCTTCGGGCTGACAGATAAACATGTTCTCTGCTGGCTAATTGCGCTACCTGTTCCCACCCAGTCTCAAGTGACAGGCTAGCGGTGTCGAAGTGAAGCCTCAGATCTCCTGGACTGCATTCTGGAGTAAAACACTCAAATATACATCAGCCAAAGTGAGACTGAAGAACTTCTAAGGGAGAAAGAGGAGGATTTTGTTGCTTGAAGCACAACTTTCCAAATGAGTGGCGAAGTTAGCAGCTAGAAGAGACAGCTGTCCGAGCAGGCATTGATGGATTAACTAACGTGACGGGAAATATGACAGCATCTGTCTGATGATATCAACGTCAGCAAGACGGAATGATGATTCTAAAGGTAACCCGAGAAAATCACATCTTACCAGAGCGAGTCTCCTCCTTTTCACAATGAAATAAAGATGTTCTAAATCAATATCAAGTCATAGACATCAACATGCATGCGCTGTGTGTCCCAAAAGTATTCCGCGGAAGCACCTTGGTCTGAATGGACTGCAAGTGGTCATGAAAGATGTAGGCCCTCAGCTGGACACTGACTCCCTCCAGTCAGATGAATAATAGTACAAAGGGCTGCTAAATCATTGAGACAGCTGCTGCGCTTCGTCCAGGCTGAGCCGGTCCAGCACAACAGAGCAGATCAGTACTGAAGACATAAGAGACATCAAGCCCCACCATTCTTGGTATGAAGCTTTGCCTTGCTTTCTGAGGCAGAAGAACTTTCAAGCTAAGTGTCTTTGAGAAAAAGACATCATATAAGTATATAAGGAAGTATAAGTATATGTAAGTATATAAGTATAGAACACTGTTTTGATCAACTATAAATCTTTAGAATTGTCTTGCTGCGGAGTCTGGTTTGATCTTTCAGACATTAGAGAATGTCCTAGTGGACAAACTACTGGTTGTTGTTTTTTCAGAACCGTAATTTTAAGAGGGGAAGGGGACTTGGAGGTCCGCTTCTTTTGTGTTGTTGAAGAAGTGACCCATATATGAGTCAAAGTCATTGCAAACTGATTACATTTAGTTGATAGCTGAGAGAGAGAGAGAGAGAGCATGTAGTTTAAGTAAAACCCTCAAGAAGATTATGATTTATTTAAGTGAGGAGAAAATATGAATAATGTATTGGCTATACGGAGCATGAATCTCTTTTGTACTAATTGTCAGGAAGACTTGCATCCAGCATGTGAGGGGTGGAGGGGCTGGAGGACCCAGAGATCACAGGGGCGCTGCGGCTCAAAGCTGCCGGTCCTAAAGCCACAGCCATTGACTTGCAAATGAGCTCAAGCAGGCTAATTAATGGGGGGGGGGGTTTGGGAAAAAAAAGAAAAAGAAATCTGGGACCCCCATTTCACTTTTCCCCTGCTTTCTCTGACTTTCTCTCTTCAATTCTTTGGCTTGATCGTCCTCTCTCTTCACAAGATGGCTCGTGCCATTGAAGTTGATTGCAGAGCACATCAATATGTGAACAAAGTTGTTGGTGGCGGGCGGCAGTGGCGGTGCTGATGAGGGTTTTAGTGGAATTAGCATTCATTTGAAGTGAGCACCCCCTGCTTTCCAGTTATGTATTTTATTCTGTAGCTTTTGGCACATTTCCTGGTTCTCCTCTCCCAGGAGGAGAGGTGGAGGGAGATGGGGCCGGGTGTTTAACTTGTGTGACAGGTCGTAATTGTAGCTTTTGCACTTTTTCTTTACTGTTTGCACTAAAGAGAGATACAATGTGGTGAAAATAGAAGTCATTCTTTGTTATGGTGGTTGGAGGGTGAATGAGTGGTCGAGGCCCGGGTCAACAACGACCGCCAGCAGCGCTGTTAACCCACAGGACGCTACTGGAAATTGGATTACTGTGGGTTGAAGAGATGAAGAAGAGGAGGAAGATGGGTGCAGCAACAGTGAGATAAGAAGGAATGGGAGAGTTTAAGCCTGAGAGTAGGGACTTTGAATGTTGGGACGATGACGGGAAAAGCTAGAGAGCTGGTGGGCATGATGATGAGGAGAAAGGTTGATGTGTTGTGTGTCCAGGAGACCAGGAGAAAAGGAAACAAGACTAGAAGCTGAGGAGCAGGACTCAAGTTGTTTTATAACGGAGGAGATGGAAAGAGGGATGGAGGAGGGGTTATCCTGAAGGACAAGTTTGTGCAGAGTGTTCTAGAGGAGAATCGAGTGTCGGATAGACTGATGAGTTTGAAGCTGGAGATTGAGGGTGTCATGTTGAACATTGTTAGTGGGAACGCTCCACAGGTAGGAGGTGAGTTAGAGGAGAAGGAGAAGTTCTTACGCTCCACAGGCAGGAGGTGTGTTAGAGGAGAAGGAGAAGTTCTTACGCTCCACAGGTAGGAGGTGAGTTAGAGGAGAAGGATAAGTTCTTACGCTCCACAGGTAGGAGGTGAGTTAGAGGAGAAGGAGAAGTTCTTACGCTCCACAGGTAGGAGGTGAGTTAGAGGAGAAGAAGAAGTTCTTACATTCCACCAGTAGGAGGTGAGTCAGAGGAGAAGAAGAAGTTCTTACGCTCCACAGGTAGGAGGTGAGTTAGAAGAGAAGGAGAAGTTCTTACGCTCCACAGGTAGGAGGTGAGTTAGAGGAGAAGAAGAAGTTCTTACGCTCCACAGGTAGGAGGTGAGTTAGAAGAGAAGGAGAAGTTCTTACGCTCCACAGGTAGGAGGTGAGTTAGAGGAGGAGGAGAAGTTCTTACGCTCCACAGGTAGGAGGTGAGTTAGAGGAGAAGGAGAAGTTCTGGAGTGACTTAGATGAAGAGGACGAAGGCAGAGCAGAGGACAAAGTGGTGGAGGCTGAAGAATGAAGAGTGTTGTGTAGTTAAACTTTACAGCGTTGCATGTAAATGTATTTTCTGTTCACACTGTTTTTAGAAAACATATCTTTTGTGATTTATTCTGTAGCTTTTGACACATTTTCTGGTTGTCCTCTCCCAGGAGGAGCCTCGGAGACAGCTGAAGAAGGAAGTTTAAGCTGAATGACGCCCTGTTTCGTCGCTCCTTCAGTTCTTCACTCATTTGCACCGAGACCCCCACCCCCCCCACCTCTCCTCCTTGTTATGGTGGTTGAGCATTGCTTGGATCAGACTCTCTGCCCTGCAGTTGAGTCTCGTTTCTTTGAAGCAGCGCGACTCTTCTCAGCCACCCCGGCAGCCGCTGGCATTGCCATCGTCTGCAGGGTCCAGCTGCAGAAAGCCACGCTGCCATTTGATGATACCCAGCAAACGCTTTCTGTGCTCGACCCCTGCTACTGCCACAGGCATAAACACACTCACACACACACACACACACACACACACACACACACACACACACACAGACATGCACACAGACGCACCGACTGCCACTCATACAATCGCAATCAGTCTCATCTTTTCAGCCTTTGATATGTACACTGGTGCTCTGACCCACCGCCTCGTCAGAACTCAGTAAGAAATACAGTAAGACTGAATATATCATTGATCATATATCATCAGCTAGGTATATATGCTTGGTATATATGCTCGGTATATATGCTCGGTATAAATGCTTCAGGAGACGAGACGAGTTTTCACACACCAAGCACATCACTATTAACCTAAAGCTGGACTCTGTTAGCCTATAGGAGCTGTCTTCTCTGTGACTCTTGGTGGGGCCTCTCTGGTAGTTCTTCCCCTCACAGCAGTTCTTTGCCCCGAGGTTTCCTGATCATTGGGCCATGAGACCCCTGCTTTGCTCCGTCTCCATGCAGTTCCTACTCCCTCTCCCCAGGTGTGTGAAATCCTCATACCCTCTGCCTCCCGACCTTTTTTGCTCTGTCTTTCTCATCGGGAGCAGAATATGCGATGAATGGTGCGGCAGAGCACAGCCCCCCAGATGGGCTGATTTATGGTGCCTCCTTTCCGTCTAGAGGCCCCTGGGGCCCCAGTTTGGAGAGCACTGGGACAGCCGCTATCTCAGACCTGACGGACCAGTGCTCCTAGTCCATAGTGATGCCAAGAACCAAACGGCCACTCCAGATTAGTCGCCATCCATCATGTAGGCAACCAGGGATGTGCCTTAAAGAGCAGAAACACAGATAGCAGGAACAATGAGACCCGCTCCCCTCCTCCTTCACCGAGGCCCACAGACATTGATCGCCACTGCAACAATTTATTATCTCACCTCTGCTATGGCTATTATTGGGGGTGGGGGTAGGATACACCCCTGTGCTTTTGTTTAAAGGCCAGAGCAATATATGAATAAAGTAATATCACAATTACAGAGCAGCTTTTTCTGTGCAGTGTTAAAATAATATGGATTCTTTATTTAATTAGGTTGAGGTTGTGAGGCAATATTCTAATATTCTGTACCTGCACATACTTTTGTAACTGTACACACACACACAGGGGCTAAAGTGGGTCAGAACAGTCCGTAATGACATTCAGGGCTCTTCACGGGCATCATTGTGTTTGTGTCCAACACCAAAATATGAAATGTTCGTGATTGGCTTTGCCTCGACAAACATAAGAGGGAGATGTCTGACTCTTTGGCCACTCAATCCTCAACTATGTTCAACATCTTTTCTCTACCTGTGTATATTTAATATTTGGTACAGCAAATGTAATGTGCAGTGATGCACATAAATATTAGCATGCAGGCTGCAGCCACTAAGCTGTAAAAAGAAGAGGACATGAGAAGACGACGTGATTACAAAGCCCAGTCAAACAAAATCATGTGGCAATCTCAAGGATGTTAAACTTTTCATTTTCTCCCCGGGTGCTATAAAGACAGGCCACTGCTGCTCAGGGATGGGTCAAGTGTCAATAAAAAAAAAAGAAGAAATTCCAATTTTTATGCTTCAAATGTCATTTGTTTTCTCCACCAACAACATAAAGCAGATTCATTTTTATCAAAACAGACTGGACATATTTTGGTATTTTCATTTTAGTCTCTAATATAGATAATATCCCTAATAATACTGTTGTCTACAGTATGTGGGGGGAAAACAGTTTTATAATTTGTGTGACATCTGTTTTTACTGCACTTTGCCTATTTTTTATTTTGATATTCCAGTTTGTAAAATCAAATCCATTACATCCTCATGTGTGAAGATTCTAGGTAAATTCTAGATAGATTTTAATTTTCATATGAAGAGACAAATCATGATTTAAGAAATCACTCCCATGTACATTCCACCACACCCGTTTACGTGTGAACTGGATAAATGGTCGGTTCTTGACATAAGGAATGCACATTTTCTCAGGTGGATGGGAAAGTGATGTGCTCTTGTTGCAAATGCATCAAATAATAGATATATACAAAAAAAAATCCTAAAATAAAAACAAAATAAATCATATGTGGAATATTCTAATTTTAGTGAGATGTTGCAATTTCACACGCAAACCAAAGTGGACATGGCGTGGCGATTTTTAAACGTGATTAAAACAGAACCTTTTTGATCCGAGTGAACCTCTGAGTATGTTAGAATCTTAAATTGTAATTTCACACTAATGCAAAACATACAAGCATCTTAAATTAATTACGAAAGAGAAATGTGGAAATACTAAGAGCAATTCAGAACACACTGTATGGATTCTATAATCCACAATGATCTTATATTTGCTGAATATTTACCCTTTTAACTGAGGAGGACTATGATGAGAAATCAACACAGTCCCCTCAGAGAACAACAGAACATTGAGCAAAATCAAAACCTCAGCAGAATCCTCCACGGAGCAGTCAAACGACGCATCCCCTCCGCAGCAGAGACGTCTTCTTTGGTAACTCATTCTGCTTCCTGTCACCATTGTAATGTTTCCCTGAAGCTCAGTGGGCCATTAGAGAGCATTGACAATAGGCAGAAGACAATAAAGGAAGGATCAGTGGCGCTGTTCTCTGTGTTATCTGTATTTTTATTTTTTTATTGTTATTTCAATTAAAAAGTGGATAAACTGCTGATTAATTCAGCACACGACTCAATTACAGATCAAACGAGCCTCCTGGGGATGCAAAGCCCCAAAGATGGCAGATGTTGTGCACACATTGAGGCATATTTTATACGACTATGAAATATTGAGCGGGTGTGCGGTGATGTGGTACCGCTGGGCGTCTGTGTTGTTGAGGCTGTATGTAAATCTGTCTGAGACACCTCTGTCTGCTGCAGGAGACTGATATCTGGGACATGTTGGGGCACTACAGGGGGAAATGATGCAACGCAAAGCTAAGACACTCCAGACGAGTTGCGTCTCACATTGGGCTCACTGCAGCAGTGTGAGCTAAAAAGAACATGCATCTAGATGCCATGAGACACGCACTGATGTGAGTAAACGCTCAAGGAAATTGAACATGTCAAGCAAAACGGTAATTTCAAAAAGTAACCTGAAAAGGCAGATTTGATACTTTTTGGATCTGCTTTCCATGACAAACACATGAAAAGCAATCAATTTCTGGTACTTTATCACTTGTGTGGCATTCAGATCGAACTACTGAGCTCACTCACAACTGAATTCGTTTAAAGGATTATCACTCGTAGAAATACAACACATTTTCATTACCTCAAATGAGAACATTTTTCTAACCCATATCTTCAAGGGCAAGAAACATTAAAGTCAATGAATTCCATGATGAGTCAAAAACTAATTATGAATTCCTTTTATTTTTTAAATACCGCTGTGCACTTTATTTTTGTTGAGAGGCTCAAAACAGGGCTGCAGTGTAACCTGTTGCACAGATTTATTTTGTGTTCAATAAAATACGATTGAAAAATTGCAGGTGTTGCTGTCAGTTAATAAAAAAAAATCGGTATCGGCAGATCAGGACTTTTTAAAATCGTTATGATATAAAAAATATAATTAATGATATACAGTATTACTGTAATATAAAATGTGGTTTTATTATGAGTTTTACCTTCGAGACAGACAATAGGAGGAAGAGGAGGGGAAGGGAGAGAGAGAGCGTTGGATGGTATGTATACACGACACTTTCATTGTACCTTACAGGGACATCTACATAAACTGAGACATAATAGTTCTTCCTTTGGAAGGCTTTGTGTCATTGATAGCATCCTTCTGTTTGAGGATTGTACTTATCGTCGATGTACTCCGCTGGCGTGTCCCATCACTTATGGACACCACGGTCTTAATGACCAATAATTTAATACTTCACCGCCATCATGCATTTTTTTCTTATTCTCACTGTCATCCTACTACTTTCTTTGGACCCATCACAGATGCAGTGAAAATCACTGAACGAGAGAAGTGCGCTCGGAGCGCTCGCAGTGTTCAGCCACTTAGCGTCAACATCTGGAAGCTTGCTCGTATCTCACATTTTTACTCGCATCTCAAAGCAAAATATTGCTGGCAGACTTGCCCGTATCTCGGAACGCTCGCATGTCAAAGCACTTGGATTTCAAGGTATTACTGTGTATGTATACAGAAGGGGTGTTATTGTACGCTAAATTGTAACTACGGTTTGGTTTCTTGAGGTGCTCGGCTTGGTTAATTTTCGGTACAAAAAAACGCAGAAAAAAATGTTTTGATTTAAAAGAAAATGCAAACAATAGAATTTGTATAAATAATGTGGGTGATATTTCAAATAAATAAGACTAAGTTTTTAAATCTATTGTAACAATTAAAAAATCTTAAAAAATTATGAATAAGTTAAAACTGTAATCTTTGAACAGCAACAGCCTTAATACAATAAATGTTACTCCTGCTACTACTACTACTACTACTACTACTACTACTACTACTAACTATTCAAGCTTAAATGTTTTGGCTAGAAAAATTAACTTTTTGCTTTTTTTTTTTCCTGGAATACAGAGCTAATGCTTTGCTCGCTTCGCTATGTGTGCATGCCTGCGAGCTTCCAGCGTGTCTCTCCCTGTCAATAGCGCCCGTGCGGAAACTCGCCCAGAACTTTAGTTCCGCACTGGAGCGCTAAGATCACACTAGTAATAAATGTAATGAGAAAAAAATTAATAAAACCGAAAAACCGAAGCAGACCAAACTGAACATGCAGAACCGAAATGGTTCAATACATCACGTGAACCATTACACCCCTAGGATACAGAATACAATATATGCAGTCGTAATAGCACTGGCAGTGATGCTGGCAGGTGCATGGCCTTACTGAGTAATTTCTTTAAGTGTCCTGCACACAGAATTGGCTGACGTTTCTCAATTCCTAAATTAAGCATTCGTTCTGGTAGTGTAAACCTGCCCTGATGGTCGCGTCTCCAGTGCAAGGCTCCTGGTGAGCGTTGCCAGCTTCCCCTCCCTTCGTGTGTCCATAACTCATTTGAGTGTAAGAGCGAGCAAACTGTTGTAACAGCTCTCTGGACAGGAGTTTGCCTGGTCCAGTTATATGATGCTGCTCTTCCCTCACTGTGCCGCTTCCCAAATGAGCCTGCAGCACTTTGTAACCACCAGTTTATGTCCCAAAAGACGCCGGACCAATAGCTGCTGAAATCTGATACGACCATAACACATAAATCATCTTTTAAGCACTGAGAAGAGCAGGTGCGGCATAAACAGTGTTGACGCTGCTTTCTCAATGATGTAAATAATTTATCAAACCTACACACACACACACACACACACAGCACTGTTTATTTCATCCTAGTCAGTGTGTAATCCTTAGACACCATTTTAGTGGAAGGCCTGTCAAGACACCCCCCCCCCCCCCCCCCCACACACACACACACACACTTGGGTCAGTGTTTTAGAGGCCGCCCTGTCCGTCGCCATAATGAATCCCACTGTGATCACTCCGGCAGTTGTGGTCATCACTCTCTGACCAACACACACACAGATGCGTGCGCTTTCATACCCCCCCCCCCCTACAACACACAAACACACACACAGATGCAGAGGTCCTGCCGGCCGTCTGCTCATTCATCATGCGACCCCCTCATGGAGTTTCTTGTGGGATCCTGGGGATGCATTTGAGATGGAAAGTCTGGAAAGGAGGAAGAGGTGTGTTGGTGGTGTGGGAGTGGGGGTTGGTGAGAGGAGCATCGAGAGCCTAGGTGAGATAGGGAGGAGTGTGAGCAGCCATGAAGAGAGGCATGCATCTGCACAGCGATACCAGAAACGGACTTACAGGCAGGAAAGACAAGGGGGATAATAATTAGGTGAAGGGTCCCATGACAACGCGCCCGACCCCCCCCCACTGTCGAAGAAGTAAACCTGCCTACCGCTGCATAGGTTTCCACCAGCTGTGATTTTGACAATGCATTCCAAAGAGAAATAGTTCGTTTTTTTACTTTCAGACCAGTGTGGCGAGGATTTCCTCTCTCTCTGCCAGAAGCTCGATGTGAGCTTCCCCAGGCGTGTTCAGTGCAAATCTAAATAGTTGATGAGTGTTAAATGGCTGGGGGAAAGCCTCACCGACGGTGCCTCATTGAACAGAGCCTCGGAGACACCCAGTAGGACTGCTTTAAACAACCCGGCATCCCGCTGCTCAGCAACCCAGGAAAGAAGCTGGCTCCAAACCCAGCAGGTTCTTTGCAGCCCTATCTTTCAAGATCGTTATCAGAAAACACAGCTGCATGTCATTTAATTTAAACAGTGATGGTAAAGCGCAGGTGAATATAATAAAAGTGTGGATATTCTGAGAAGAACTCTCAAGGAGCAGAGTAATTTGTCCTGATACACCCTCAGTGTTGTTTACTGCTTCGTGATATTTTAATGGACTTTATTACAAATTGTTTCAAACCATTTATTTCAAAGGTTTTTTGTCGTCTTTCTGAGGACCTAGTGAGTGTATTCTGCTTTTTAGTTGAGCTTGTGAATAATTCTATAATTCTAGGTGTGGCAGGAGCAGAGAATATGAAGAGTCAGGGCTGATGAGGGATGAGTTACAGGTGACGGGAATGAACTGATTGCAGGATCTGGAAGACAGAAGAAGTTGTGACAACCTTTTCTAGCCTCCTCTGAAAGCTCAACGGTAGCCTTCCTCAGCCTTCCTCCTGTGTCCCTTCATCATCATTATCCCTCAAAAGTCATGTGGTTGAAAGACCCACAAAGCTTCGGCAGCCAACCTCCACAGGGAGGTCTTCCAGTCGGCCTCCCGACACTCGGCCTCCAGGTCTGAATACTTGGCCTTCTTAGCACAAAGGCTTCAGTCTTCAGTAGGAACTGGAAGTGGACTTCATTAATGTCATTAATAGTGGACTGCCAATGCAATAATGGCCTCAAGGGATAGAATGTTTACACTTACTGAGGCTATTGTGCCACTCGAGAAGTATTGATGAAATCATCCAGATTTTAAAACCGAAAGGTCAAACATGTCTGAAAATATTGGGCATCCCTGATGAGTAGGTGAGCGAACCACAAGGTTTCAGACTGCATCTGTAAACGCCTCACATTGGCAGACTGGAATACTGAATATCAGTTTCACTAAAGGTTCCAGAATATAGTTACATATGCTTCCATATTTAGGATGAAGGAAGAGGGTCCAATTCATCATCGCTATTTTGGATTCTCGACTAAAATGTCCTACTTTAAAACTGCACCATTAATGATGTTAATGCTAGTGCCTGATCTGTATCAAAAATCAGATTTTATTCTGTGTTTGCTCAAAAATGACTCCCTACAATTTAAGTGGCTGGGATCATATAGTGTTGGACCTTTTGACATCTACCCGCAAAGCGCGTGTCCGTCAAAGCCTTTCAAACACATCCTCAACATGAAACGCTCCGTCGGGTATGTTTAGGCATAAAAATGTTCAGGTTGACTAAACACTATTTTGCTCTCACATTTGACACAGACTCATGTCTCCTGGGTGCAGGTTGTGTGTGAACCAGCAGTGAACCACGACCTGCAGATTTTTAGCTTCGTATGTGGTGTTGTGCCGTTGCACTGATTGATCGCTCTGATTGGTATCTTCGGAACAGCTTTGTCCGTTATTGGGCTGCGGGTAGTGCTGGAGCCTATCCCAGCAGGCCACAAGTCAGACTTGGACCTGTGACCTTCTAGCCTTTTTATTTTACAATAAAAATCTGTATTTGTTTGTATCGCGAGAGTATCCGCAATCTGGATCCGATCCGGATGAAGTTCGGTATTAAGACCCCCCCCCCCCCCCCCCACCCTACATGACAGTGTCAAATTCCATAAACATCGGTCAATAATCAACTGAGATACTAAGGAACACATTCTGACGCTCCATTGACTGCAATGTTAACAAAAGTTTCAAAGTGATCCAGAATCCAGGATCTAAACTTGGATCATCACTAAAATTTAGTAATCCGTTCCTGGTAACATTACCAACATTTCTTGAACATTTCATCAAGATCCATCTGTAACTTTTTGAGTTATGTTGCTAACAGATAGACAGACAGACAAAAAAACAACAGCGGTGATATATAAAATCATTGATTTTTTTTCAATGAATCAATGAATTCACTAGGATATAGAGCAATGACATCGGGATTTCATTCGGACTTGATAAGTGTGGCCGAATGTTAACTAGAGGAGGGAAGATGATCACAGCTGAAGGGGTTGAAGTTCCTGGAATACCTGCAACCCACAGGCAAATGATAACCATGAGAGGGCAGCTAGAAAGATATGTGTATGATTGTGGCAGTATGGAGTCTGCACTAATAGTTTGTTGGCACTTTTGGCAAGTACAATAAAATAGACATTTCAAGCACAGTCCTGTAAACACGGATGAGCTGGAATTTCAACAAGTGTCTCAATCCGCCGAAGGCAAAGCTGGTACAGCAAAAGCACAAAGTGACCCCAGTAACATGTGAAGAGCCAATGACAAACTGGCCATGCTATTGCGGATAGCCATGCTGGTTCGGTGATATTCCTAGTTAATATCCAGGACACATCCCAAGACTGAGACTGTGTTATTTAGCATCAGTGTAATAATTTATCATGCATTTCTTACCCCATACATACATTTGTTTAAATAAATCCTATACAGTATTATTTTTCAGATCAATCACTGACTAATTATTAACTCATAATTTGATCGACACCACCATTCATGATTTGGATGTTTAGATGTTCTTTTTGGGAAATGTTGTCTCATCCTTGCGTCAAGCTGAATTTCATGCTCCCCGAGAAATGTGAAAAAAAAGAACAAGGGACTGGTCCTTTATCTCTATTGATTTCCATTTCCTTATCTTTAAGCATATTTCTTTCCTACATCTGTTTGCCATCAGGGAGCTTTACTGCTTCATTGCTGGCATGAAGCAGCCTCTGTCACTGGGGTGTAAGTTTACATTTTACAGCTGTGTGTGTGTGTGTGCGTTTGCACTTCATTCTCCTCAGAGAGCTGGGCGTTAATGCCCACACTGTGGCAGTGCAGACATGGAGGAGCTGGCTTGTCCAGAATTGATGTCTCTTGAAGGCGTTTTGTTGTTGCTCACCGCTGCACCCCCGGGGACCATTAAGCTGAAAATAATTGGCTCTGAATCTCCTCCCTTCATCGATCCTTTAGAGTCAGTGAACTCTCCGAGATGCAAGCACTGGCGTATTCAGAGACAGAGAGCGAAATGGACACACACTCTTGCGCACAAATGGAAAGCTGGAGGAAGAGATTGTGAGAGAGGAGGAAGAAAAACCGGAACACGCGCGTTTAAAGTGCAGCAGGCGGCAGCTCAATATCAGGAAGCACGTGTCCTTAGGACAGCAGTCCATGCTTTTCTTTGGAGGTTAAATCAAGTGCATTTCTTCACCTCTGAAGATGTGACTTTTTTGTCTTTTTTTGGAGCAGGACCAGAAGTCCTAATTCTAGTGGACAGCCATTTATCTCCAGTGCTGGTCCCACACCTTCACCATCACGAGCAGAGCACTGGTCGCTCGGTGGCCAATAGAGGGAGCCCATGCTATTTTCCTGACGTGAGACCCGCTCCTAAATACAAATGTGCATTAATAGTAAATACCTACAAAGGGATTACTCTTATTTGCTGCCAATTATCTTGTTTACAATCCAGTTTGACCAATTTGGCATAAATTTACATTCACAGAAAACATTAGGACGAACACGACTGAACAGATTCGATTTTTTTAACAAAAGCATTCATTGATTTAAGGCCAAAGGTTCACAAAGTAAAAAAAATACAATACTAACCATCATCAAATACAATTGTTTAAATTAGGCTGAGGTTTTAGTGGCCAGTTGCTCTTTAATCCCCAACAGATTTTAATGAATAATTGAAGTTTGGTTTGTTTCCATCTGAAACATTCACTGGAAACTATGATGTGTAGAATTGTCATTGAAACTGGAGCAATCGGGAAATAGTTTCAACCCAAAAACATCAAATAAAGGTTCACCAGAGACATATCCTCAGCTTATAGTCAATTTAAAAAAAGACATGTACCGGTAGTGTAACTTGGCTTTTTAAAATTTTGAGTAAGAATGCAGTATTGATTAAGTATTGTTTGAAAGAAGTTAATGCACACACATATTTTAATTGTTGAAACACAGCGTTTGAATATACAGGAATTTTTACAGAAATAATTTTAATTAATTTCAGAATGGCGATTGGAAGCATTAAAACAATAATTTGAGGAACTGTTGTCCTGTAATTTCACATTCCTCGTTAACAACTTCCTGGGAATCGCCAGAGGTGCGCTCTAGCTGGAAGTGATGCTTGTTCTGTAATAGATCATTGTGGCGGTGGCTTGAATTTAGTGACCTAAAACCAGTGAAAATGACCCTGATACAGACGATGACTGATACTGACTGTATCAAAACACAGGAGGAAAACCTCGTTTCAAACACACCCATAACTCGCTTATAAGGCCGTGTCTCTGACGACATACCAGACTTTAAAATAGGACACAATTACAATAAAAAATTATCTTTTGAGAATAAAATACTATGTGAGGAATAATTGGGAAAACAACCAGGCCTGCTTTTCTGTAGCGACACAGTGATAATGAGACAGAACCACACAGGATCCAACACGGTCACAGACACCAGTGGATATATTACATATAACTAGGCCTGCAGTGGGCTTTCTGAGACGCATATATAAACATGCCGTCATCTCGTAATGTTAGATAATCTTAACTATTCAACAACTTGTTAACGGTTTGTTCTGGTTGATTTAATGCTGTTAATGAGTTTACCCAAGATTCTTTTTAATTAAAACAATTAAATTTTTATTTTAAGATTTGATTAAACATAGGGAAATGCTTGATGGCTAAATAACAAATAAAATGCTCTGACTTCAGAAGAATTGAGTAGGGCCATTTTTTTTATACTATATTTTTACATTATCCATCAATGTCACCTGTCATGTGAACAGTGTTGCTTTATTTAGCGATATCAAAGCATTCAATTTTCCCACAGATGATCAATGAAAGGCGCATTTTTTTCTTTTTGTGACAACTTAAAGAACATCTTCCTTGTCAGAATAAAACTGCGATAGCTATAAGTGCTATCATCATTGCACGGATGACGGTAATTGGAAGTTGTCATTACATTTATCTTGTCAGGCCTTTGTTGCAAAGCGTGTCTGTGAAATCCAACAAGGATTTAAGCAAGTAGGTTGGATTAGCAGCCGTAGCGTGCATTCATCTTCCATTACCTCTTTCAATCTTCATGAAGTCAGCTGCAGATTTAATTAAATCTACACAAATCCATCTCCGTCATCTGCGTGGTTGCTCAAGGAATCCATGTTGCCGGCCCTCCGGTCATCAATACAAGCAGACGAAGGCCGTGCTCGGTGACAAATTGATGGCCACTAAGGACACAATAGGGGGTGTTCATGTTCCGTATCTCTCATCCCCTCTTTGGCTCCTAAAGTGCAGAGTAGTTAATCAACATGAATATGAAGTATATACATACCCCGTACATCCATAACTTGACACCGAGATAATTAGTTCTCTTAATATTCATACTTCACTGTTGACATGAATAATAATCCTGTCCCCACTATTGGAAATAGGTCAGGGATAATTGAAATTGTTTATCGTATTGTCTCCCATTAAGAGTAATCACATAAGTAGTAGGGTACAGACTCATGACAGAGTCATCCACCACTGATGAACCATCACATTAATTGAAGTTAATGGGCAGAGCGCAGTGCGATGGGGTGAGAGACTGAAGGAGGGCGAGTGTGTGGCTGAGTGGCGGAGGCAGGGCTGAGTTGGCTCGCCATGCTCTTCCAGGCCAGTGCAAATGGGCTGCGTGGGCACCAGAGTCTTCTGGATATTTAAATGCAGGAAAAACAGCCATCACGAGATTAACTTGTCAGAACCTTCCTAAAATACCACAGCATTACATTGTACTGCATTCAATCTAAGTGAGGAAACGAACATGCTCCAAACCTCACATACGTTTTAGTCAATAGATTAACAATTTTACTTCAACACTGTAACAGTTCATTTATGTGATCACTATAAAATCCATAAAGAAGCACCTGTTCAGATTGTTTTCTTTGTTAAATAGGGCGAGAGCCCTGCACAGCTGCTCCTTACTAAACGATTGAGTTGTGTTCAGAAGACCCCATCGCTAAATGATTTTGTCGGGAAATGAAACCCCTATTGACCGACACATTGGCCAACATTTTGTGGTCAAAATATATTTATATTTGTATACGTATAGGTTTTTTTGCTGTACATACTCGGTCACAACTCTGCAGCCAGTGCATTCTGCCCGTTGTGACATCGGTTCCTTGTTGCCAAACACATACTTTTACATGAAACAAGTACGTCGTTAAGGACCACCTGAACTAAATCTATTTCACACTCAAATAAAATGGTGAACACAAAAACTGGTACACTTATAAAATATTAATTCAACGTCTTCTTCCTTTCCTCAGCAAACCAACCTTCTCCACTTCACCCTGTCCTTTGCATCATCCTCCCCAACACCAGCCACTCTCATGTCCTCCCTCACTATTTCCATGTACCTTCTGCTTGGTCAGGGGTGGGTAAACCTTTCGACTAGAGGGACTGGACCAGGAACAGATGGTTGGAGCGTTTCTGTATGAACTAATATAAATGACATGTAAAAGCAATTACATGAAAGGATTTGGCTTTTTACAGGCAACATTACAGAGAAAAGGAAAAATCAATTAGGCTTAATTATAATAACATTTAACGCCACAAGTTAACGCAGTTCCCACACACATATGAAATATCTGTCACAGTCTTTGGTGAAAATAGCAAACAGATGCTGCAGGACAGCGTCCGTCATTTCAGTCTCAAACCGCTCTGCCAGAAAAGCCTCTGAAAACGAAAACAAAATTAAGTTCATTGAGTGCACTGACTTCCTGACGGACGGGAGGCAGGATGTGCGGCTGGGAACTACGGTCTCGGATCCTCGGACTATCAGCAACGGATCCCCCCCAGGGCTGTGTACTTTCCCCCCTGGCTCTTCTCCCTGTACACCAACTGCTGCACCTCCAGCCATCAGTCCGTTAAACTGATTAAATTTGCGGACGACAACACCCTCATCGGGCTCATCTCGTACGGTGATGAGTCTGCCTGAAGGGGGGGTGGACCGGCTGGTGTCCTGGTGTAGCAGCAACAACCTGGAGCTGAACAGCCAGAAAACATTGAGGAAAGAAATTTGAAGCTCCATTGACTGCAATGTTAATGACAATTTCAAAGTGATCCAGAATGCAGCATCTGTTGTGGATCATCACTCACATTTAATCAACCGTTCCTGAAGATTTCATCAAGAGTCGTCCCAAACCTTTTTGAGATATCTTGTCAAATGACAGACAAACAAACCAATGCAGGCGAAAACATAACCTCGGCAGAGGTAATTACCATTTAGTGCTGCGGTGAAAAACTATAATTTGGACAAATGTTTCTGATGACGTTCTGGAGCTGTTTAATTCCACACTGCACCATCTGCAGTTACCTGCCAAAGCCAGACAGAGGAATGCTGCTGTAATAAGGCTTGACAGTGATCCCAGGAAGCAGCCATGCACACAACAATCAATAGGCCAGCCTCAGACGAAGAGCATGGTGGGAGCCAGACATCACAACCAATCTCCTCTGAATGCATTAGAGCTCCTTGCCTCAACACTCACTCTAACATGACTTCATCTAAGAGAGAAATGCTAGAGAAAAAAGAGCATGGTGACAAGTAGTATGAAGACACAGAGGAAGATCTGTGGAGAGAGTCGGAGCTTCACTCCTCTCCTCTCAGCAGGCTCGAGAATGCTTCCTGGTGGCCGTGTCACTTTCCCTCAGGCTTTTTATGTGTGATTTTGTATATGCACTGCGCATGCTTGTCTTTTGATTTTTGTAAGAACAACGTTTTTATAATCATTCACACGCACACACACACATCTATGGGCAATGCAGTGTAACCGCTTCACCTAATTTTGCATGTCTTTTGTGGTGGGAGGAAGCCGGAGAACTCGGAGAGATCCCGCACGGACACGGGGAGAACATGCAAACTCCTCACAGGAGTTGAACCTGTGAGCTTATTGCTGTGAGGCAACAGCGCTCACCACTGCACCACCACCTGTACATTATTGGCAATATAAACAGTGTTGAACAGTGACAAAAGTTTCATGCCCACTTTATCCGCCTTGCAGGTCACGGGTGTTGCTGGAGTCTATCCCAGCCTTTCTATGGGCGAGAGGCGAGTAATACCCCAGAAGCGTTGCCAGCGCATCACAGGGCCCTTCGTGTTTAAAAATATTTTGACCACACAAAAAGTTGGTCAACGGGGGTTTCATTTAAGGAGAAGGTCTTTGGAACGAAACGTTAATTGAGGACCAGCTGTATTAAACAAATATATATAGACAGACTTCTGCTACCGCAGACTCCTAATGAGGTGTCATTCTGCAAGACTTCCAAATTTAATAGGCTGTGCAGGAGGGACACACATGCTATTACTGCTCCTGCAGAAAATAAAGGGGAATCATTTAGCAGGAAATCCTTTCACAGCATCCATGTGCAGGTACTTCTATCTTGAGAAGTTTACATCACAATATACGGCAATTTAAACATATGCCATTCTCTGCACTGTCAAGACGATTTGTGATGCAACTCAGATAAACACTAATGTAGAAGTAAAGTGGCCTGGATCCACATCTGATTCCCAGATGTGCAGAGCGTGTTGCCTTAGTAACAGGCGTGTCCGTGAGAAGAAACCTAAAGCTGTCTTTGTCATATTTGACATAAGCTTGAGGGAGTACCTTCATTTCCAGTGTGGTGGAGTAGGTGCATTTCTTTATTTAGGGTTACTCTTGTGAATCGAGGTACTGGGGCTCCATTGATGACGGCTGACCATTGTGGTTGTGTTTTTAAATGTAATCGATTTAAATCAGCTGTTATGGAAGGACACTCTCTTTGAAAAAGTCAACCAAGGCCATGAACACAAATTTAAAAACCAAATATCCAATGCTAAATCATTCGACGGCGTAGTTCCCTAAACCTATCCAATCAGAACGCTCCGTCTCTCATTCTCACTTTCGCAAAACATGAAACATGGTGCCAGGCTCGTTGGTGGACCGACAAGAAGGCAGAATTGCTCCTAAATGGAGTTTTGGAATATAAAGTCAACAAATATGCAAAAAGTGCCTGGACAATAGTTCACGCCAACACAGTTCTGAAGGTATTTGTGCTGTTTCTGCACATGTGATGTCAGAGCAGTTTAGGTCCCAGGCAGTGACGTCTTGAAACCTTAAACTCCGGTTACACACAGACGCATAAACTGAGTTTTCAAAAATCTTTACTTTGGCCTGAGTTTTCAAAATCCTTCGTTTTTAGTGGCATAAATCTGCGGTTTGGTGTGGATGATAGGCCAAACCATTTTTGTTTTTTATATACCCAGCTACGTGTGCACATGACCTCAGAGTTGAGGGTCAGACTTGGAGTGTGTTGAACCTCCTTTCTGGAATACCACTATGAATATTCCCCAGTGTTCAATTAAATTAAGCATTGGTGGGATGTGCTGGACAAATCTGTGTTATCCATTGAGGCACAATTGACAAGATTTTGAGCCGGATACTGCAGCTTCAGAGCTCTGGAGTCCATGAGTTTGCAGGTCAGAGCTGTTTTGGTAGAACGTGGATCACGTGTGTGTCAAACTCCAGGACCAGCCAAATCTCCAATTTATTTTATTGCAGAATAGGAAGAAGTTATAAACTTTTCAAATTTAAGCTTTTCAGTTCAAAATATTGCAGGTACAGTTCAATAAATGTAAAAGCTCTTTTGCTTGAGTTTTATTCTAAAGACATGACAGTTTTTTGCTATCTTTCTGTCTGTCTCTCTGGGCCTCTCTCTTTCTCTCTCTCTCTCTCGCTCTGTGTGTGTGTGTGTGTGTGTGTGTAATGCAACATCGGTTTGCTGCCCATACATATCAGGACAACACAAGAGGGACAAAGACAAGTTTTGTTTTTTAATCTTCACAATCATGCCTGAATTTTAGCTGAAGGCTAAACAGCTAAAATATTTTGCCCAAACCATCCTCAAAACAGCAGAATGTTTTTTTTCATTTAATTTCAAACGTTTATTCATACTCAAAGGGCATTGAGGTTTCCCTCATTTGCAATGACGATGAGTTTACAGCAAGACAAGAAGGAAAGAGAACAAAGAAACAAAGTGAACTAAAACAAATTGCAATTTCTGGAACAGAGATTTACCACCAAATGTTTAAAAACAGTAGCAGATGGGTGGAACACTAACTTTAAGTTTGTTCAATTCAATTCAATTCAACTTTATTTTTATAGCACCAGATCACAGCAGAAAGTCATCTCAAGGCACTGTACAGGAGTAGCAGGGGAAGACGGAACCCAACTTGACCCACAAGCGCAAGAACTTTGGAGACGGAGGCAAGGAAAAACTTCCCTTTAACAGGCAGAAACCTTGGACAGAACCTAAGGCTTATATTGGACAGCCATCTGTCTGGACCGGCTGGGTTGAGAGAGAGAGAGAGAGAGAGGGGGGGGGGGTCAAAAACAAGGAGATATATCTGTTAGAATACTAATTATGGAAAAAACAATCAAAACAATGAAAAACAAACAAACAAAACAATTAAGGAACATTTATATATAGGATACATTACAAAATATTTAATAAGCTATATTTAATATATACAATATAATATATTTGAATAATTGAATACCAACAATGGTAAGAATGAGCCATTTTATAATGGGCCAGGATTAACATTAAGCCCCGCCCTCTCTGTACTGAGACAAGACCATGCGTTTATAAATTAATTTAAATTTTTGAATATTTTGGATTTGCATGTGATCAACATTCAAACTATTCCACAATTTCACTCCACATACAGTCATACAAAAACTGGTGGTTCGAACCTTGGATACTGTAAAATTCCATGTCAACTTGTTATCACTTATCACTCCTAAAAAAGCATTTTTGTTGTCGAGTGTTCCACATGTTAGGGGCATCAATAAATGATAACATAAGATCTAAACCCCACCACCACCGCACATCAACTACATGGAGGGGACTGGTATGTTTGTTCAAACTTCTAAAATGAATCTTTATCAATCGAATATATACCTCTAAATGTGTTCTGCCTGAGCACGAGTCGATTTTATGAGGTCATATCTGTGACCAGAATCAATGAATAATTGTATTATATTGTGAAATCACAAGAAACCATTTTTACCTTAAACTAACACATGAACTCATACTTACTTTGCACAGGAATTTAAAGACTCAAAGACGAGACAACTGCGAGGAACAAATGGATGGATTGAAATTCAGTCTCTAGTCCTAAATGCCCTGAAATTTAAAAGTGAAAAAAAAGTCTAAGCTAAATGGTTCAGAAAAGCATAGCCCAAACAGTACTATATGATGTAGGAAGAAAGCTTGGACTGCATCGTTTGCATTAACCTACACAACAAAACTATGAAGCTGCACGGGTAAGATGAACATATTGGAACAAACACCCATCCATGATGTGTGACCTCTGAGCGTGGGTAAGGTGGGGCAGAAGCCTATCCCAGCAGACATTGGGTTAGAGAATGGGAACACCCATGCAGTATCATTTATCAGTTCATCACATAGTACAACACTTATTATCATATTTACCACTATTATAAGAGAAAGCTTCGGTAGTAATATTTTAAGACGTGGAACAAGAATGACAGTAATAACAATGATGATAGTAGTATGATAGAATTGCTGATGATAATGATTCCCAGCTATAGATCCAATCAGTCAACAGGAACTTGTAAGCTGAAAAATGAGCTGTAAAACAAATAATATTTACTTTGATCAAGATACAGTAAGCTCATGTTTCATCCAATTACATGAGAGTAGCGTGCAGTGGGGGGACATATCTCATGCACATCGCTCTCATGCACATGTCATCGCTCCTTCATGAATGTGTTTTCACTGAGTTATATCTGGGAGAATTTAGTTCTCAGCCTGCTGATCGTACGAAATACAGAAGTCGAATGATATGCAAAATGGCAAAGATCAAAGTGAAACAATCCCATGCATGTAAACCAAACTGCATAACTCAAAATGAATTAACTTTGTTTTGATGCATGGGTTCGACATGAGTATAAAAACTCCAGCTGAAAAACCAAATGTCCCAAGAGTGCCATTTGGGTGGTGAAAACCAAGCGATCACTTTTCAGTGTTCCTCACGTGAATTGAATACTTGTGTACGCCTTTGTGCTTGGTGTTTGACTATAGTGTACGTACAGCAACCTTTGTAGCAGGGTGGTTTTTGGGAGAAAAAAACGACCTCCCAACACACACAAACACACACACATACACGGATGACCTCTCCACAGTAATTATGCTTGTCACTCTCTCACCCTGCACTTTCCCAGCTCAAACAACATCATCTCTGTGTGGATGGATAGGTTGATGCTGCTAATCACTAGCTGCCCTCTGGACAACATGCCCCCCCAGTTCTCCTTCATATCACCTCCCTGCCGATCTGTGTTCTGCATCCTCACAGCACTTCCACTGGTTTGTATTTGCATAATTTTTACCCACTAATTGTGGAAGATTGTGTGTTGGGCGGTTGGGGCTGTTGAAGGTGATTTTAATGGGGGAGACACCAGATAATGCCAGTGCCCTCTTGCCCCGGTTTGTGCCCAAGCCTCATTAGGGTGATAAGGGAGTGCCAGTCAGAGAGTGCTGAAGCTGGGATGAGAGGGCACAGCACTGCATGCTTATTTATATAAGGATAACTGTCATTCTGGTCTGCTGGCCTTTCAAAAGTTTCATCTTTATTTAACTGAAACAGTCATGACATTAAATTGTTTAACTGTGACTGCAGTTGGACAAACTGTGCACAATGCCTGTTCTGATATTGCTTAATTATTAATGCCAGAGTTTTGTTACATACCGTTTGCTGGCCCACCACATTAACTTTAATGAGCGCTGCAAATCGGGATGAGCGGGAATCGGGCCCAATTTAAAGGTTTCGGTGAATAGTGTTAAAGTCTACAGACTGCTTTGTGTCAAGCGTAGAAAGATAAGACAAACGGTAGATATTGCCATAAACATTTATTTTTCAACTTGGTCAATGAATGACAACGGGTTGCAATGGCGGCAACACATGAAATGAAAGTGCAACAACATTTAACACAACACAGGCAGCAGCACAAAAATGTTTCAACCTTTTTTTTATGACAATATGGTAAAAAATGAATACAAAATTCAGCAGACTGCTTCCCCTTATTTTTTAAGTGCCAAGTGCCGGTTGCACCTGTATGTACCGCTGAACTTGCAGAAACACAGGTTAACAAAAGAACATAACACCTTCTCTATTAACTTCACTAACGGCAAAGGAATGTTTTGAGGATAGTCTGTTTCCATCTAATTCCTTTATGATCGTCCGCAATGCTTCAAAGGTATATTTTAGCTCAGGAGGGGAGCTCAGGCTTAGAGCATACACAAGAGCAAACATCGCCACAGCAAAATGCACATTTACCAACTCATTGAGTACCTCCACCCCTTCCAGAATGATTACAACATCCTCAGGGTCATCACCGGGCTCTCCTCTATGTCGCATGTGTCACGCCTCGAGGCGGGCCTGCTTCATTCCCCCACTACTGCTCCCTGTCTTCACCTCCGGGTGCTCCTGCAATCAGCTCATTCCCGTCACCTGTGTTCCTGTCAGCACCTGCAACTCATCTCCCATCAACCCGCACTCTGTTTAGTCTCTGTTCATGCCACACCTCACTACCAGATTGTCAGTGATACAACTTTGGGGTAGAGCTTGGAAAGAAATTGGAAAGCATGTAATGTGTACTAAAAGTTCTTCATTTTATATAACTGTGCTACTATCTGAGAAGTCAGTTGAACTCTGCTCAAGGTGTGTTTACCCCGAGTTACAAAGTAGAAGTGGAATACCCGCTGTACATCTACCCACAGACACACTAAACTGGTGTATTAAATGCAGGGGTGATGGAGGCTGGCAGAGGAAGGGGATAGAATCAATAGCTGTTCCCCCAGCCGCAGTTAAAACACCGTTAAACTCCTGCCGAGAGGACGCTCTCTCTCACCAACCACGCTCACACTCATTGATTTTTTTATTTCCCTTCCAGCGGTGATACGTCTTCCAATGCACACACAACATGCAAAGCCTCCGCCGCCCGTCAGCACATAAATCAGGCCCCGTTGAGTTCAGCTTGCCCCGTGTGCAGCAATCAGTCTGTTAACCCAACTGAAGTCATACTTAGTCCTGAAACAAGAGTGACAGGAAGCCCTGCACTCCACAGACAGGCAGGGTTGGACGACACCCTGGACAACATATCTTGCTTGATTATTGACCGATGTGTATTGTCACCCCACCATGCACAGTCGTGTAGGGTGGGGCTCTCTGTCAACACAGAATTGCATCCGGATTGCGGATATTATTGAGATTTTTAAAGATCAATTAATGCAAGGTACACTTGGGCTTCAGCCTACTGTGCATTTAATATTAGAGAGAGAGATTTCTAACAAGCGTCGTCTTATAGCTGAGTCGATTCCTCATCGAGTCGAACATGCGAGAGATGATTTTGAAGTTTCCTCTTTTAACCCATAATTTCTTGCATGGATTTGCACCAAGTTACTCATCTGCACAATTTATACCAGTCTGTGCACTCCATTCCTTTGAAGCGGCTCTTCTGGTTATTTAAATTAACAATCACTTGGCTTTGCTTCCTCAGTCAATGGCTTCATTGCTGTCCCTCACCATGGTGGATGGGGAGCAGGTCTTGCCATCATCTTTTGTGAGTTTCAAAAGTAGGTCAGTGAACGCTGACTAAGATAAATGGCCTGATCCCTTCACACTGTGTTTTAAACTACTGCCAGCCTTGTCCAGCTGGATTTTTCTTTTTCTTTTTCTGACTTTAGACTTTTTATCATTTGGTATTCAACTAGAAGAGGTCTTACTAATTGATCATTTTAAGATTCACGTACTGCAAATATGTGTTTTAACATGACTGCAGATCTATTGCTAATTCTTTTGATTTTGTGTAGGCTGTTGTCTCAAAAAGGGACACACTGTGGACCTTGTTTTTTCCCTTGGACTATATTTAGACAATGTATACGTGGAAAACATTCAGTGATCATAGTGTTTCTATGTCTGCTTTGATCTACCTGTCCTATTTGTTGTGAAGCGTTGTCACTGTAAAGTCATAAACACAAGACATCATCAATCAGATGGCTGTAGATGATTTCATTGTGTCTTTTACTTTACTTTGCTCGCCTTATATTATCCAATGAGAAAAATCTAAATGCTGCATTCGACACAATTAAATCCCACTACATTTGCTGATGTTATTGTAAATAAGGTTAGTAAATTGAGACAAACCTAACATGGGTGTTCAGTGACATCACGATGGCAGCAGAGTATTAATGTCAGTGTTGTCATATATAATTGCAGTATTTGATATGGGCAGGGTGGCCCGGTGGCGTAGTCCGGAGCGCTGTCACCTCACAGCAAGAAGGTTCCAGGTTCTGTTCTCTTCTGTGTCTGTGTTGGTTTTCTCCAGGTTCCTCGGCTTCCTTCCACCTCCAAAAACATGCAATTTAGGTAAATTGATCATTCCAAATTGTCCATAAGTGTGAGTGTGTGCATGGGTGGTTTTCTGCCTCGCGATGCGCTGGCGACGCGTTCAGGCTGTACCCCACCTCTAGCCTGTAGCAAGATGGGATAGGCTCCAGCATCGTCCCGTGACACCGCGAGGTGGAAAAGCATCTGTAGATGAGAGGATAGACTCATCTACAAGAAACTGGATGGATGCTCGAGTCCCATCAATGACATCAGTCTATAGGTTACAATGATGGAGCTCTCCATGCAAGCAGTGGAGACTTAACTTGTTGTTGTCGATCAACCAATAGGCGAACAGTTCAGCCCAAGACACACTTAAGTGCATGAATCCAGCAGATACCAGGAACAACGTCAAACATCTCCGTGCAGAAGAGCGCAATCCTAGGGACAGCTTTTTTTAATCGCTAAAATGAGTGATTACAACAAAATATATTATTTCATATGATTAGAAATTCCCCCAATTAAAAATAATATTTTATTTTTGTGACTGTAGTGTTTCGTCAGCGGAGGCTGATTAAAAGCAGCTAATGTTGGCTCTCCTTTTCACACGGCCTTGGACTCCCGCACAAGAGAACGAGCCACACTGTCTTTTAATCCTTTCACACAAAGATAATCAATTCCATTATGAATACAAATCTCTTAACTCTTAGAAGAGATGCCGTGAAATGCAAAAGTATAAAAACAGAAGTAGAGGAAACAATGTCAGTTCTCACAAAGCATTCTGGTAATGTTATTTAAAAAAAAATAAAAGAAATAAGATAAATGTAAATAAAGACCCTCAAAATGATTAACAGTAACTCAACTTTTTCAACCTTTTTCAATCCTTGTTGTATGCTGCTTAACCCTTTAAAGCCCACACCATGAAGTAATTGTCAGAACAATCTAATTTTGGGAAAATTAGGTCTTAATGGAACCTTCTGACAAATTTGTCAAATAAAACAAAAACATAACGTTTTATATACTGGTAAGTGCTCTAATTTATGTAACTTTTGCAAAATCAGAATTTCTTCGCCGGTTCAAGACGAAGCATGGAGGCTAGAGAGGGGCCACCTGCAGGGCACTGATGAGGTGACCATGAATATATGCTGGACGATGGTGGATCGCACAGCTGAGATGTTGCAGGATGCTGTGTTCATGGTCATTCATCAGTGCAACGCTACGGACGGGGCCGAGAGCAAAATGTATTTCAGCTATCTTCCTTCAACTCAGGCCCATCCCTCCACAAAATGTGACAGAAGGTCAATAACTTTTTGAAATATCTTGCATTGAAAACAGACAAAGACAGGCCTGAGCAGCCGTATAACCCCGGCCCGGGTCCACTGCTGGTGGGGAAAGTAGGAGGAGAAAGTAGCCAGCAAATGCAGGCAGAGGGTGTCTAATCATTTTCAGCATTCAACACTTTCTCTACTAATGATTCACATTCTGGGTGCTGACGCTGTCCTGCAGGGTGGAGGGTCATACGTCTGCAGAGTCCGAGCCAGAGTGTGAGCTCTTGTCACCCCAGCGATCACTAATGGAAGTCCCAGTACCCTTCCCTCTGCCTCCCCCGCCCTTCAGAGCAAGGGCGCTGTTAGCACACATGTCAACTCCAGGACGGAACAAGAAGGACATTCTGGCAGAAGAAAAGAAGGTGGAAAAGGAGCGGCGGACCATTAGCATACGCCTGTGATCCTAATATATACAGGTTGCCAACCTCCAGGGTCGGAGTTCACTGTGGTTGCCGGGGTAACTGGCCTGTTCTCCCCATCACTAGCTCGTTAAAGAGCTGCGGGAATAGGAATTGGTCCGCCAACTGTCCCCATCGCACTGTGGCCATGTCTGTATGCGACCCTGCCAAGTAATGAGGACCTCTGCCATGACGTCCCCATACACACACACACACACCCACACATACACACACATACATATGGACATACATACAAAAAGAAGCACGAAAAGCAGCATCATGCAGAATCTTTTATGTAACATTCAGACAGAAAAGAAGACATTTAATTAACAATTAAATGCTCATGTCCACACACACACATACCATACGCAGTCAACAGATATGCAAAAATGCAAGCATGTTTACACTGTTCAGTTTAATGACCGACACACACACACACACACGCACACACACACAGAGTAATAGCCTACGAGCATCTGCCGTTGAACTAAAGCAGCATTCTCAACTCATTTTTAAACCTTTAACCCTCCAAAAAGCAAGCTTACAGAGTAAGTGCAGCAAATCTCCATGGTTTTCTCAGCATCAATTAGCATGTTTTTGTGCAGCTGAGCGTTTCCTCTGGTGGGCTGCGGTAAATAAGGAGATGGAAATGAGGTCCGGTGCTCTAATCCCACCAGGGTGCCGGTCTCACAGTAATCCCCACAAGAGCTGCTTGGCCTGGGGCATGCAGAGGGGGTAATCCAGTCCCCTGGGACCTCATCCACTAGCCTGCTCGCATGCCGCACACACACGCGCACACACACACAGGAGTGGAAAGTCAAATGAGAAAGAGAGATAGAAAACAAAGAGAGAGGCAGAATAGAAAGCAGCACAAAGTACCCAGTGGCTGAAATGCAAAACTTGTTTGACAGAGACCAGATAACAATGTCTAAAATTTTCAAGGAAGTGTTCCCAGAATTCTTTTGGTACGTTCTGTCAACTTGGATGAGCAGAATTTGAATGCATTTGACAGAATTTGAATGAACTGAACATTTTTAGTTTTGTTACCTCCACAAAGGTGTGTGTCGGGCGGGGGGGTGGTTTACTTTTCCATTGCCGTACTAGAATAAAGTATAATTGCCCTGCCGCTACAGTAGGTGCAGTGGTGCTTTCAAATCTACATGTAGCGTGCAATTATTAGCGCGAGTGCAGGGGCTAACTCCTCTGCAATAATGTTTGTCTTATTCTTTTTTTTTTTGCACAAAACAATTCAATCAGCACAATATGTTTTGTTCATTTTTTTGCTTTTTAGGTTAAAATGTTTTATATGTTGAGGCTCCTGATGTCATGGTGATATTAAATATTATTTTTCAGTGTGAAATGGCTCAATTAGTTTCATAGAAATTATTTTTTTTAATTAATAAATGAATGAATTTTATTCCGGTTCACTTTTCAATGAGACAAATGTCAATATTTCAAAGGCTGTCGGACCTGTCCGTTGTCCACAGGGCTGAAGGTACCTGTGGGGCAAACCCGTAGCAGGGGGTAGCTGGTGTGGCTAAGGGAAGGCCGGAGTTACCGGTGTGCGTTAGTGTGTTGGAGAATAGGCGTGCGGTTCAAGTGCACCATTTCCCTGGGTCTCCCACGACCAGCATGTTGTCGGTCTGCTAAAGACTTGCCACGGTGTCCAGCTGCATAATGACTGTGTGGGACAGTCAAAAGCACAAATATTCACCCTGCTTTTCCTCATGTGGGGATGCTGAGCTGTACATACACTCACACACTCGAGATACACTCATGTAAGCACTGTTTTATTGAGTTTTGCACAACAGCAAGAAATGCTACTATAAAAGAATTGTTCATTTATTTATTTATTTGGAGGGAATAGAACCTGTTTCTTCCCTTCTTTAGAGGCCAATTAACACCTATGGTGTAATGAGGCTTGACAGGAAGTGAATGTCCCCCGTAATTAACACAAAGGGTATTACGCAACTGCACGACACCTGCACCTGCATGCAGTGCAGCTTCTCTGATCTACTGCATCGCATTAGTGTAACCAATTCACAAACACGAGACGCAGAACGCATCAAGTTGACTTTTGTCTGACAGGATGCGGGTGAGTGAGTCTGTGTACAGATTTGTGGGGTTACTGAACGACGTGTGTGCGTGTATGCGTGAGGTCCGTGGGGGGGCGGCGCGACTGCGCTGACATGTGTCCGACAGTGTGGCTCGCTCCTGGGCCTCTCTCTCTCTCTCTCACACTCCACTGGCCTTGCCCCATGCATAATGCAGGAGGCCAGAGACACCGCCCTGCATGATAATGTGTGTGCCTGCCGAGCTGGCATAGATGCTCTGGAAAATTATATGTCTACGTATGTAATGCTCAATATCATGTTAAAACATGTTGTATTTGTTTCAGGGGTGTTGAATGTTCCAAGGCCCATCAGAAAAGTCCTACACATGTCAGAGCTACAAATGGCTACAGGGACACGTCTGTTTGAACTCAAATGAATGCTTTTGTCAATAGTCGCTCTTTTTCTGCGCCTCTTTGTTCTCTGGTATGTCTGACAGTTGCTATTTTTGTTTGTGCATGCGTGTCCACCCATTTCCTGCTGCATATACCTGTACACACAAATACCTGCAATGCAACAAGTTGGAAAAAATATAGCACGAAGAAATATTGCATTTACATTTGCATTATTTAGCTAAACGTTACCTACAGATCCTCCCATGCAAGTTGACTCTGTCATTATTGTCCCCGTTTCAATGGTCCTGTCCTGAGGCTTTGTGTGTGTGTGTGTGTGTGTGTGTGTGTGTAGGTGTGTGTGTGAGTGAGTGAGTACTTGGCAGGGTTGTTGCTAACTGTAGAATTGGAGGTTACATAATCATCAATGATTGTTTGTCCCTCGCTCCGTCAGTCAACAAAACCTGTTGAACAGAACTTCAGATGTAATAATGACAAAGACAGCGTGACCCAGAATCGGCATCAGCAAGTAGATTAAATGAGGTCAACTCTTCCATGCTCCAAGATGGACCACATTTTCAGTCAGATTTATGAGTAACATCTTTTACACTACATCCAGCGATTCACAACATTTAAGCTGCTGAGCAATGCATTGGCTAAAGAGCTGCTATAAAACTCTAAATGCTAATATCAGTAATAAGGAAATCTGATTTGACGGCCACAGGTCCAGATTCTGCAGCGCCAGAGACAGAAGGACCTGCAGACTGAGACACAAAGAGAGAGAGAGAGCACAGAACTACGAGGTAGAGAGAGGAAGTAGTGACATATATTTCTAATATGTGCATAACCAGATAGCGAGGGAGGAGCTCAGTGTGTCATAGGAGGTTATGACAGCTTATTGATATGGATTATCTAGAAGCTTTGTTATTACATGTTGTGATATAAAAGGCAGTGTTGTTGAGACATGCTGCCGTTTGACTGCATGGCACCATGAAGCTAATCGCAAACGAGGACACTATCTCCCTCTACTTGATTTGGAAGAGAGACAAGCTGCCATTACTGATTCACACCATAATAATTCATTATGGAATGCCCTTATAGATATCTTGGGATAATGTAATGCTTGGTAACGGAGTCAGATCAGCCAAAAGAGTCGAAGGGTAAACTCGCCCATGCCAGTCAATGCTTTAAGTCTCGCAGACATGTCCCCAGTGCAGACTTGACATCCGAGTCTCTAAGTGGGTTGAAAAAGTGCCCCCGGCATCAGGGCACCCAGATGGACGCGGCTTGACCATGATCAGAGCTCAGACAGCGTCTTCCCTCACACTGAAGGACACAATCATAGCCCTCCCCACCCCCTTCCCTGTGCCTATTTTATTGTCTTTCTCATAACTGCAAAACAGGAAAGGAATAAAACTTTACAGAAATTTGAGTCAAAGTAACATCAAATATTTGTAAAAAAAAAAAAAAAAGGAAAAGTTGGAAAGCGGGCAAGTCTGCACCTTTTATATATCAATGGTCTGGTATTGGCTCAGGCACGAGGAGAGGGAGGGGCTGTGGATTAGAAAACCATGCACAGTGAGGGCTCAGTCTGCTGGGGGCAATGCTTCTGGCAAGCCCCCCTTGCCCCTGCTCTGACCTGGAGGACGCATTGGCCGCTGCACGCTCCAGACGCAGTGGGGTACAGGAGCAACTCCGAATAACAACCAGCTGCCAGCCTCTCTGGAAGCCGCTCACAACAGCAGTGAAAACAATAGAGGAGAAATAAATGAGAAACCAGAACATTGTCAACAGAAGCCTGAATGAGGTGATTTGAATACAAGATAGGCAATGAAGACAGCAGAATGTGGCTCGTCGGGGGAACAAGTCTGTCCCTAACAAAAGTTTCAATTCTCAAGAATTCACCTGATGGCAGCTTTCCCTCTGCCCGTGGTTCGAATGACGGGACACAAGCCGCTGTCTTTCATTGACATACTGCACAGCTCCTCATAACATAGCATGTCATGTCATTCATTGGGGTCGGGGCAGAGAGAATGGCAGTGACAGCCCTGCACCCAGGTGTCTGAGTCTGACATGTGTCATTACACACATGGTCAAGGACTCATTTAACAAAACTCAGAGGACAAGCACATCAGTCCTGATCATAAATATTAAACCCATTTTCTAGATTTTAACCACGAAAATCTCAGTGCATTATTAAACATTGTCCTGATACAGCTGAGACCAAAAAGCCATGATGTGGTCAGCCAGATAAACTATTAGCAGAAGATCAATCAACGAGGATGATCGGGTGTCAAACCAGATCAGCATAAAGAGGACAAATAAAGAACAAACTCTTGCCAAGAGCCAGACAACACATGTGCGTATATCCACACTGTAACAGTAGCAGTCATTCATAAGACCTGCTGAAGTAATATGTACATAACATGCAGTTTTAAGAAGTCTTTTCTTACCTCTGTCGACTCAGTTGGATTCCTGGCAGTGTTTATTTTCCACAGTCCGCATAAGGTCAGGCTTGTACTTAGTTGTGAGTCACAACTAAGTACAAGCTTGACCTTATGAGTCAACTTGTGACCACTCGAAGTACCACACTTTCACCTGTTTGTAGTTAACAACCAGTAACTGGAAGGTTAGCGGTTCGAGTCCCAGACCGTCTACATGTCCAAGACAAGTCAATGCAAGGGAAAGCAAGGCAAGTTTTTTTATAGGCCACATTAAATTTATTATTTAACATGCACAGCAACCCAATGTGCCTCACTGTGGCTCAGCTGGTAGAACGGCTGGTGTGGTGTGGTCGACACCAGACGTGATGGGTCCCTTCACGTCATCTGTCTCTCAGTCTCTTCTTACCCTGATCCCATCATCATTAAGGATTCTCAACAGAAACAAGACCGCAAGGGCTTTTTTTAAATGCTCCTCTTAGACAGGGTGTTTGAGTGTACTTGTACTGTAATACATACTATTGTTTGAGTGTACTTGTACTGCTCTAACATTTTATCTAATAAAAAAATATTCATTATTCATCACTCTGGAACTGTGTAAATCTGGAAGCATTCGACCTTTTGTAATAGTCTTTATGGTTCCCAACAAACCAAAACATTTTTATTTATTTATTTTTCGCTCAATAATAAGTGCTTTCTGCTTTCTGGTGGAAATACTTTCACTATCGAACATAGTCGTGAGTTTGACAGCTGCTTTTTTTTTTATTCCATCAAATGATAATGTTTATCTCATGAAATGCTGTCACCTATTTGTTAAGTTAGAACCAGGTGGTGACTTTTATTTGTTTAGCCAGTGTGTAATTGACTGAGCTTTTGTACAAGTTGTCAGGCGCCCTCTTGGTCTACGTCTTTACCGACCGTTTCCTCTCCCACACTGCCCTGACCTCAACTCTCTTGCATGGCCAGTATCCTGTCTTGTGATGAAATCCTCTGCCCCACCTCTTTCCCACTGCATCTCCATGTCTCCCTCCTCTTCCTCCCTTTCCTCACTCCCACTTCGAGCAAGCTGGTTGCATTGATTTCATGTTTGAGCTGTCCAAATTGATTTTCATGCAAGTCCATGGATCCTAATACTGCTTCCTACGCTCACTACAGTGGGAGGCTCAGAAAGTCCGATTTGACAGTAGCTACAGTACATAGCGATGCAGCAAAACGCTGCTGCAGTTTTGCTTTCACCTCGGCTTGGTCTTATAGTGCGTTCTTTATCTCATCCATAAAACTGTTTCCCTCCACTATCGCCCATTGAAGACCAGCACCTTCTCTCGGGCCCACCTGCATTGACCAGCATAAGGTGGTATTGGTGCACTGAAAGAGCTGTTTGTTCAATACGTTTTTTTTTCTTCCCAATCTGACTGAATCTATGAATATTATGCATTCATGTTTTCATTTGGGTTGAGATAATTTAGGTTTGTACGTAATGATTTATTAGTTATTAAGTTGGTTAATTCGTTATTAAATGTCGCGGCAGTGGCTCAGCGGGTTGGGCCTTAGGCTGCCAAGTGGAGATGCCCATCGGGTCAAGTCCCAGCCCAGACGGAATGAGGAATGTGTGCTGGTGGCTGGAGAGGGGCCAGTTTTACCCCAATTGCTCCGGGTGCACGATCATGGTTGCACCGTCACCCTGTGCCCTCTCCGCATGCTCTGGGGCTCCTATGCATGATGCATGTGTGGTTGTTTCAAGGGGCCCTTGTACTAGGGTGTAAATGGAATTTTGCTGTTTGCAGTGTGAAACAATGACAATAAAATCTAATCTTAATTAGTTACTATTAGACATTATTAAGATGTTTCTGCAAGGCAACCTATCCAAACCGATGATGATGGATGGATAGATAGGTTTAAGGTCAGTGATATAGATATTATTCACAGTTAATATTCCTCCTTTAAAGTACCGGTAGTAGGAATAATAACAACACAATAATAATAGGTACTGCAAGATCATCAGCATAAAAACCTCACACGCTCACCGACTTATTTACCATGTCAAATTTTGTTAAATTCTCATTTTATTATTATTTATTTATGAGCCCTTGTCAGGATATTGAATTGTGTATAACTCATCGTGGAGTAAGCGCCTCCATTTGTCTCCATTTGCAGTGCGGTTGGCAGCTCTTCAGCTCTGGCCATCTCGTACATCCAGCTGTCAGACACAGGTAGGGGGACAGATGAGGTATGGAGGTTGTGGCCCCAGACAGATGAATAGCCCTCTTGATTGATGCTGGCCTTTGTGTGCATCTCGGCACGGCTGCTGTTGTTACAGAAGTCTGTTGCACAGTAATGTGTGATCAGAAGAAAAGGGCACCGGCTGCTCTAATCATTCTCACTGACTTGCTTGTCCCCCCCCCACCCTTCAACTGGGCAGGAATGGATTTGACACTAGACATAAATACAACTAAGTCATCTGAGCGTGGGAAAAGAGCCTGTGTGGTGGGGAGGGGGTATAGATATATAGACATTGTAGGTGACAATGGGGCTTCAGTCCAAAAAAGGCCAGACTTATGCCCCAGCAATCGGGTATATTGTTTTTATTTATTTTTTTCTCACCCTTTAGTTACTATCTCAACCCCAGACTATGCAAAGACTATACCGGACTCCGTAGTTTTCTCTGCCCCCCTGCCCAATCTGACGATATATATGACAATATGTTTAGCCGCATGTCGTCATTCAACCGCTGGCTGTCTCGGTGGGGTCCGGAAAACAATGTGGGCTTCATAGATAACTGGCAGACATTCTGGGGAAAACCTGGTCTCATTAGGAGAGACGGTGTCCATCCTACGTTTGATGGTGCAGCTCTCATCTCTAGCAATCTGGCCGAGTTTGTTAGAGAACCAGAACCCTGACAATCCAGAGTCAGGATCAGGAGACAGAGATGTAGTCCAGAGTCAGGACCAGCAGACAGAGATGTAGTCCTTAATCCATCTTTGGGCATCCTTTAGATCAGTCACCCACCCAGAACCCCATAGAGATGGTGTCTGTTCCCCGACCCCCAAATATTGTTAAATTATACAGGAGAGGTGTTAAATAAAAACTACCGCCACAGAAATTAATTGTAGTAAAACCATTAGTAAATGTGGACTTTTAAATATTCGCTCTCTGGCGTCGAAGGCATTTTTAATAAATGATCTTATCTCAGATCAGCATGTAGATATTTTATGTTTGACAGAAACCTGGCTGGTTCCTGAAGATTATTTCATCTTAAATGAAGCCACCGGGAGGAGACCACAGGGAAGACCCAGGACGCGCTGGAAGACTGTGTCTCTCGGCTGGCCTGGGAATGCCTCGGGATCCCCCCGGAAGAGCTGAAAGAAGTGGCCGGGGAGAGAGAAGCCTGGGCTTCCCTGCTGAGGCTGCTGGCCCCGCGACCCGGCCTCCGATAAGCAGTTTAAAGATGGGTGGATGGATGGATGATTCAAAATATTTTTATTACATCTTGAGATTATTTGCGGATCATTGTGTGTGCATGAGTTCCTTGCGAGCTCCGGCAGAATGAGTGTGAACACACACACACACACATACTCTAGTTCAGTCTTGGTGTGACAAGATGATGAGGGAGAAGTGTAAAATAAATCCTTCATGATTCAAAATATTTTTATTATGTCCTGAGATTATTCACGTATCATCGTGCCGTGTGTGCGTGTAGTGACAGTTTGTTATCGGTAAGCCAAGTACGGATTTTGGTGACCTCAGAGCTGAGAGCTTCCTCAACCTGCACTTTGTCCTCTCCCAAAATCAGGAGTGCTGAGTCATCAGCGAACAGGAACAATTTGCAGTTAATGCTACTTATCTACTAATGTTGTGACAGTTGGCATCCATTTCCTGGACACACAATTGCAACCATTATTCCCCATAACTCTGGTCCAACGGGCAAGTCATAAGTGGGTAGGGTTAATAAGAGGATTTGGACCATGGAGTCAGATAACATGGTGAAAAGCAGTAATCACAAGGAGGAGTTTTGGGTGGTCCAATAAATGTCAGACTTTTATTCAGCTAGGCAGGCTATAGGGACTAATAATTTATTTATTTTTAAAGTGCTTTTGACCAAAGCAATGATATTTTCTGACATCAATCTAAAGTGTAGCTGTAGTTCACAAAATAACAAAATACAGCACACATTGCCATTTCATTTCTGGTGTGGAAATTACAGCAGAACTGTGCTGTATCATTCATTCATTCATTTTCCAAACCGCTTTGTCCGTTACCGGGTTGTGCTGGAGCCTATCCCAGCAGTCAACTGACGAGAGGTGGGGTACACCTTGGACAAGCTGCCAGTTCATTGCAGGGCCACACACAAACATATAACCCTATGGTGGAGTACTGTTGGGGAAAGCATGTAATGTAATTAGTGCTGCTATGATACAAAGGGGCTCCGATGTACAATGTGAGGAACACAGAGTGACACAACCCTCTGCAGCTCGAGTGCCCTCTGATGGCAGCACTTCAGCCACAAGAGGAGGCTCCATTGAGGGGCGGCTACCCCTACACATTTTGTTTCTAACATTCCCTACCTACCTAAGACCTAATGACAGTATTCACTGTGTCAAAATATCCTCGAGCTCGACTATGACCTCCTGGTTTCGTGTTTCAGAAGCTGCACTACATAGTAGTCTGGTCCATCGGAATATAAAAATGTTCTTTGTGAGGTTGCATCTCTCTTTTTTTTTTTTTTAATTTTCTGAAGACTTTAAATCTGCCACACACGTTCACAGCAATAGGGTTAGTTTTATTGATTATACTGATCATGTTATATCACAAGAGAACACTACACATAGATACATGTAGGTATAAGATAGACTTGTATTAGTCCCACCTCCAAGGGAGGGACTTAGGCGGAAATATTGAAGGAGAGCCAGCAAGGAATTTTCTTTGATCGAGCCCTGGGAGATCCACAAGGACCAGCGTTCGGCCTCAGTGCTGACTTCCTCACCAACTTTTACCTGAATTGTTTTTATCAGATGTTTATCTTTCAAACATTCTCTTCATTGATCATACACGTCTAAAAGGGATCAAATAAATTATGAGAGTTAAGGAAAGCTATCTTATGGGGCGACGGTGACGCGGATGGTTGAGCAGGTCGTCCTATGATCGAGAGGTTGGTGGTTCAAATCCCGGCCTGGAGGTAATAAATAAGCCCCTAAAAAAATAGTCCATTCGTTGAAGGTGCGCCTTAAAATACGCTTTAAAATACGGTAATACATAATCAATTATATATATATATTTTATTAATGTTCCCTGAGCAATGTATGTAATGTAATTATAGTACATGTCAACAGTGTCAAGAAAATTTTCATAAAAGTTCCTGTACTTATTATACACGTCTCATTTAGTAAAAATCGTTTAGACGTCGGAATAGTGAAAATGTTGGAAAATGCACAACGTTGCAATTCTGAAAAACTTTCATCATTTAAATCAAGACCAAAATTCCATCCAACTTTAAATGAACAAGTGAAAGTGACGAACAAAACGGAGAAATACGCAGGATTAGAAATAAAATAATCTGCCAATATCAGGTCGATAAAGCTGTTGAGATAATGTATCTTTCTTGAGACAATTGTATTTTTGTGTGGGATAAATAAACTCAGTTCATTAAACTACGGCTTTAAATGGGGTAGCTGAACATTTCACTTAGCAACTCTGGGTTGCCATCAATTAGTGATTGATTAATATTTGCATAGCCACTGGGAAGTACTCACGCTCCTCTGAGCTCACCCTGCTAAACATTACAAAAGCACATGCGCAATTTAACGTGTCACCGGTTCAGGGGGGGAGGGGGGGGGGCACATGCAATGAGGCTAAGATGCAGCTAGATTACCACATGTCATTAGCAGCATATGCTCACATTCATTAACTAATTGCACTTTATTATGATGTAATTACAATGTCCACAGTGTGTGGTGACAAAAACTAAGCGGTGACTCTCCAGCCAGAGACGTCCCTGCACGCCTCGCAGTAATTGCCCCCTCTGCTTTGATGAATAAGGAGATGATTAACCTTAATTCCCTAACAGCATTGGTGCATTAGCAGGAAATGAATAACGGGGAAGTGGATGTGACTAAGCGACTTAATACGGTAAATTGGTTGAGCATCTGAGGTGGCTCCAGTGATGCTCTATTAGCTCAAGGCTTTTTCTCCCGCTGCTACTTTTCCAGATCTGAGCCTCTTCAATCAGGCTCTGGCTGTGAGGTGAGATGCCAACCTCCCCAAGAGCAACAAAATAACCAGCCATTAACTAGAGCTAAAGATGCAGCCACTATCTTCAATGGGAGAAGCTTAAGTATGCCATCTTCAATGATTTATCCCATGGTGCATGGCATAATGGCTGGGAGCTATCTGATCACATATCCAGCCCCCCCCCCCACCAAAAAAAAAATAAAAAAAAATAAATATAATAAAAAGAAAATGAGACCTGGATGGATTCCTCTGGCTTCTACATTCCTCACAACATTCTCTTTTAATAGGCAAGGGCTTTCACCTCCTCTTAATGTGCCACTGCCCAGGAGAAGTGGCTGCTGCTTTTTTGGCTGCCTAAGCAAAATGTATATTGCATGAACAAAAACTCCACTTGCATGGCAGTAAATATGATGACATTGCAAGCTTGCCTTTTGCAGACAAAGTTGTGAACCTTGTTTTTTTTTGATGAAACAGTGAAAACGAGCCACTATGAGTGCATTGCCAGCTGTGTGGCTCAGGATGCAAACGCTCCGCCACCTCCTCTCTACGACTCTGCGACTCCCCCCGTACTGGAAAAACAACAGGCTTCTTACTCGATGTGAACGAATGACAACCTCTAAATATAATGAACTGAAGTGGTAAAGGTACTAATTGTTGGGGTAGAAAAACATCTCAGAATAGGTTTGGGTGTGTGTGTGGGGGTGACCGTTGTGCACTGTGCTGTGCGTGCTCTGTGTGTGTGTGTGTATGTGTTTATCTTTTTTGCCAAAAGATGCAAAGGGATAATTTTGCTTACTCGAGCATTTTTGCTTATCAACAGAAAATAAGGGAAATGTGGATCTTAGCTCATTATGGTGTTGTTTGTGTTTACCCAAGTAACCCATTAAACCGCAGAGAGGGAGGCAGCTTCTTTCTGTGAGCATGTTAGGAATGTGGTCTCAGTCATTGAAGGAGGCAACTCATTACTCTTTAATGTGCTGAATAGACATTTCACAAGCCCACTGTTCCCTGCTATTGTTCATATTGTTGTGAATGCAGTATTTTCTTATTGCCAACAGACACACTGCACCATGCATTTAAGATACAAAACCACAGGGTGCTTGGGGTGGGGAGGGGCTAAGGGTTAATATATTCAGTAGAAGAGGGTGACTTGAGAACTTGCTTTACAGTCAGTGTTCAGTGAAATAACGGTGGAGAAAACTCTAAGCCTACTGCTAAAGTCAAATGTAAAATAAATAACTACTATTACTACAACTGTACTTTCTTCTTGTCCGGTGAGGGGTCGCCACAGCAACCCAACCTTCTCCACTTCACCCTGTCCTTTGCATCGTCCTCCCCAACACCAGCCGCTCTTATGTCCTCCCTCATTACGTCCATGTATCTTCTCCTGGGTCGACCTCTAGCCCTGTTCCCTGGCAGTTCCATCCTCAGCATCCTTCTACCTATTCAATGCAAAAAAAAACATGTGATGATAATCAGAATTATATTTACATACATACATTGCAAGGTTACTTTTAGGATGGTTAGTTTTAACACTGTGTTCTAGAATTAACAGTGACATGACCTCTCCAAAATGTTTTCAGAAATTTGATCCAATTATCACAATAGTGCAGCTTCTGGATTCCCGCGATGCTGGTTTGTTTCTATGTTTATTAGAGGGATGTTTTCTATGAAAAGTGTCTGAACTGTATTTTTCTTGTTCCTTTCATTGAGTAACGTTATAGTGGACTGTTCCCAGACTGAAACTATTTCATTTTTATATTATATCTTAGTCTCAGATGACTGTTTGGAGTCCAATCGTTCCCAAACGTTTCTCTTCAGACGTTCCTTCGCTGTCTTGTGAGCTCAGCTTCAGCCACGGCTTTTCCACGCAGCTTCGTCACCCTTGCTTCTTTGTTATCAGGCTCACTCCAAAACTTCTAATCAAGCTTTCCAGGACCGTGGTGGAAGGCTTGAACATATGACAGGGAAGAATAAATAAAGTTCTGGGCTGCATTTGAATAAAAGGCAGATCCAGTTGTTCATTCACTTTCCTTGACATTGAGTGGCTCAATAAGGGGAACCTCTGGAAAGAAGTAGATCCATGCATTTTATGTTGCTTACTTTGACATTCTAATCATGCAGTGAGAAGGCAATGACTTATTTGAATTTTTTCAAAATTAACTTGTGAAAACTGGATGCTATGTTACTGGAAACTGTTATAGACTTTTTAATGCAAGACATCATGCAGCTGCTGCTGTATATGGTATTATCATTCGTAAAGACCTCACACATGTAGTGTTATTACAGTACATATAGTGTTATTACACCACATGTGTGAGGTTGCTGCAGTGCTAGAACTGAGTGAGTATATGGCATTGGTATATTGCAGCTAGAAGGACTTGCCAATCCCATGGAAATAAGTCCCCGGTTGTCTAAAGCAGGAATTCCCCTCTCGATATTAGCATCGGCCGCTGTAGCCACACGCTGGTTCAAAGCTCAAAAGCAAGGCTGAACTCTATGCAGGTTACAGAGGACATTCTGAAAACGCCGGTGCAATTCAGATCAGGGGCGGACCATCAAATATGCATCGATGGCAGGTAGCGGTGAGAAGTGAGGTACATGAGTCATTGGTATTCTGGAGACTGGTACCGTCAAAGGTGGACGGTTGCGGAGGGGACTCGGAATCGGCCCAACAAACCCAGGGCAGCTTATTGGGATAGCGAGGGAGCCTCGTCAGCCTGGGCTTAGACAGGCTCAATGCAGGGCTCAACTCATCACACGGCTGTCAGACAGGCACCTGCCGCAGTGAGAGCAGTCTCTCACACACACACGCATACACACAAATACGCAGACCTTCACCTGCATACTTGTACAGAGTCTTAACCCATTGTTACATCCAACAATTCCCATGGAAGAGTTGCATTATTCTCCGAGTTAAAAGTAAACAGCACTTCCAGAGAGAGTCTAGGGTTTTCCGCGTAGTCGATGATTGTGTCACCAGACACCACATATCTGGCTATTCCTCTCCTGCCACTCCTCCCTCCCCAACAGCCTGTCTTCTCTGATCTATGTTTAATAAAATCAATCAGAAGACGTCTCTTTTTTTCAGTTGGCTGCGGGAATGAAGCCAAAAACAGTTATCGGGTAGGTTTTCAGATACAAACTGGGATTTGCTGTTTGGAATGATTATTATATTATTCTGTTTGATTGTCACCGTTTGAATATTATTTCCACAGATTTCAATGTTTCTGCAGCAGAAATGCACAGTTGTCTGTTTGAACTGTGTTGTGAACTGTTTTGAAGGCAGTGTGTTAACATTTTAAAATGTGTGGCATTGGTTGAGTGTTTAGCAAGTGATGCATTCATGAATTTAACGAGCGTGGTCATTGAATGCATTTAGTCGGAAAGAAATAAATGCATTCACAGTTTACGCCACGATGAGTTCTGTGTCTGAGTTTTCACAATGTGACTTCAGTTTTGAGTGTTAAAACTGAAGTCATGTTAAAAATATCCAACCATCTCTCGGGAAATGGGCAAGGTCTTATTCAATCCTCTCCCCAGGTGATTCTGCAGGGTTATTAGTCTGGGGCAAATCATTCGTCTAAAATGACGAGAGTGACATTGTACGGCGACGTGAGAAATATTTAAAACCTGCTCCTTTCTTGTATTTGTTTAAATTCATAAAAGGTGCTTGGGCGATCATGATGATAAAAAACACATAGAATTTGCATTATGAGCCACCATAGTCGATCCACTGGTGTAAATAAGAGTGAAAGCTGTGCTACAGGCTGGTTCATGACTCTTATTCAAGTCTGTGTTTTCTGTTTAACAGAAGTTTGACTGTATTATTGTTTTGTATTGTCGCAATTTCCCTTACAACGCTTTAAATGTTTTTATTTTGAAGTACTTCTTACTTGGCACTTAGCGCGTGCCTTGCAAACGGAAGGCATGAAAACCAGACGTTAGGATGGTTTTTAGCGTTTTTTCTACTCGTTCCAGCAGCTGGCTAGAATTGGGAACAAACTCTTACAGTATTTCTGGATGGTCAATTGATCAAGCTCAAACATGGCAGTTTAAAAAGTGGCCCATAAATAAAGGATTTATTATCATTCCCTAATTGAACTAATATTATTGGCATAAGTCCAAACTTAACATAAACAGCACAGGAAAAATGGGTAACGGTAGTATTTCTTAGAGGTAAATACTGTCACCATAACAGTAAAAAAAAAACTCTTGCAAGTTGCTCCTTCTGTCATCTGGTGTCTGTGTGTCGAGGTTTGACACACCTGCACCCAATAAATTGAAATCCGCTGCACTTTTTTCTATGTGTGTTTGGAAACCAAGAGGAACTACAATGTGCGCTCAAGCTCAACTCGTATGTTTAACCACATCAGCCAAAATCAACTGCAACATGCAAACAAATTAAAACCGGCATTCATCATTCTCAGTCAATGAGCTGCGACTCGTAGCTGAAAGCAAAGTCTTAAGAAGTCATTGTGATATTCGTGCTGCATTTTGTTGCTTCCTAGCATTGGCAGCTATGTCAGACAACCCTGAGCTGCTTTCATCAGATATGCTGTGAGGCAACCAGGAGACTGCCCAGCTGCTGACTTTAATCCACTGTCTTTCCAATCTCATAAAAACAGGCCCATTTTTAATTCAGGAAGACACAGTGAGGCTGTGAGGACGCGATGACTCTCACCATTGCTGCCTCTTCCTTTATTGTCTCAGGTTGAAAGGACAGGTGTAGCTTCACGTAAAGAAACATGGTTAGTGCCACTTTAATGATGTCTCCACCAATTTAGTTGCACATCCATATTGTTGCTGTGTGCACATTGTGGCAGATTGCTGTCAGAGCGGCATTCTGACTGTGAGAGGCGCTGCCACCGCCAAGTAAACACAGCTTGCTTGTGTCACATTCAATTATAGCTTTTCCACTTTCCATGAGACAGTAATTGAGCCGGGGGCACTCGCTCTATTTAAAACCACAGGAGCTGTGCAGTTCAGTGTGTCCCCTGAAAGCACCATCTCTGCTGATTTCCACCAGCCCAATCCTCCCGGCGGGACCTGGTGGGGCTATCAGAGACGAGGATAGCTGGGGTTGGTGCCGGGGGGCTCCTGGCACTGTTGGAGCAATCTGACAACATTCAGCCAGCACACACCAACCAAGAGCGAGCCGCTCACCATACTCACCAATTAGACTCAAGAGTAAACACTCTCTTGGCCATGATTGGGAAGTCAATCCAAATAATCTGCAATCTCTCTCTCTCTAGTATATATATATACATATATATATGAAAAAATTGTTGTTCCTGGTATCTGCTGGAACCATGCACCCAGCTTGGGGGTTACTGCCCCTAGTGCCCCAATCACTACTGGCACCACTGTTGCCTTCACGCCCCACATGTTCTCCAGCTCTTCCTTCAGCTCTTGGTATTTCTTGAGCTTTTTGTGTTCTTTCTTCCAGATGTTCAGTCACCGCTGTCTCCTGGTGTTTATTTATGTCAGGCTGGTTGGACGTCACCAATTTATCTGTCTGGATGTGGAAGTCCGACAGGATCTTTTTAAGATGGAAGCATTTCTTTCCATAGTTAAGAAAGAAAGAATTTTGATTGACTATTAACTAGGGAAAAAAAAACCTTTATTTTAATATTCAGACAAGACATTCAATTCTCAGATGATTCTGATTCACGTTAACCCCTTATTTTACTGTTTTTGTTTGGACTATTTTTTTAAATCTATTGCATCTTGTGTGTTAAATAAAATAAAATAAAATATGTGGCCCCATGATGGTGACGCTTCGAGGGTGTACCCCGCCTCTCGCATGTAGTCAACCAGGTCGATTCGTCTACAAGAAAATGGATGGATGGAAAAATTAGAAAAGCTTTGAACCCCCTTTCTTCAGAATTACTCCATAATTTACTAAGTTCTACGATGTGCACGATCGTCCCTCCTTCATCACAATAGTATATGTGTGATATACGGATGAGGTGAAAACAGCAGAACCTATGCAGTTAAAGAAAAGTCCACTACAGAATGTATGGATTTCTCTCTGGCACACAACCAGCTCCCTAACACCCCCCCCCCCCCCCACCAAGGTCCATTGCAAATCCTCAGGTAACATTTTGTTGAATTCCGACAACCCTGCTGAAGCTGGCAAAAATGTAATCTTGAGACGATTGATTTGGATTTGTTTGGCCTTTTTCCAAAGTGAATGATCTGTTCAATTAACCAGATTACTTGCAGTAATTGCCAAACTGTACAGTAGAGGAACTGGTCTGCTTCTACTGGAAAAGAAAAGAGAACTGTGAATGTAAAACAGGCTAAATGCTCTCACTGCTACTCAGAACTCCAACTACTAACCCCTGCTGACCTACAGCATGTAATCAATACAATAACTGTTGGTTATACAGCCCAGTTCCATGTCTCTAACTCCGAGGGAGGAGGTTTTGTTTGAAATACCAAGGGCCTCGCTACCTGATCACTGTAATGATTCCTTCTCTCCTGCTTTAGCACTTAAGAAGATGAAAAAGCAGAGGCTCAAATTGCATTAACACAAACTGACTTATTCATATTTAGGCTGATGTCAGACTGTAATCTCTCAGCTCAGATGTTCACTGGGCTTATTAATACATGAAAGAAAAAGCCTAAGTCTATAAATCTGACATGAAATTTTAAACACTTCTGCATATCTTGTCTTTCATCTGTTTTAAAGAAACCATCTTCATTGGTGGATTAAAACATGGCTGTCACTGACCGCAAGTTAACAACCGGCTGTGGTAGAGGACCACCCTGCATGTTCATGAATCTCATGCATGGCCACGGTGGGCATGCTGCACTTTATAGTGCAAATCCACAGGCGCCCTGATAATTGAAATGATTTGCTTGACATTCTTTCCTTTTAGGAGAAAGACCTGGGAGCTAATGAGACAACTCTTCTGCAAGTTATGGCTCCAGCGGCACAACGCTAGATTGACACTATTACACTGGTAAGGGAACTGAAAATTAAACACAGAGTGAAAATGCCCTGCACAACGGTTCACCTAATGGATAAAAGCAACCTGGTGGGGCTATGGATGTGTCAATCCAACACCCTAATGGGCCTGTGAGATGGCTCAAGCTGGGGCTAGTGATTACAGACTTAAAGCGATCCCTGACTGCTTTGACAAATCGGTCTAAAATCACAAGAATTTACCTCTACTACGTAAATACATAGACAAAAATATCTATCTCCCGCTCCATAAAGCGTCTCAGTCAAAGCGTTTAACACACACTAAAACATTTTTGCCCATTTCTGCTGGAACGTTACCACCAAAAATAAACTTTATGCACGGACAATGTCGTAGAGACACGGGAACGTACGCACGCATGTGCACGCTCATTGTGCACATTTTCCCCTTCTGAGATTTCTTCTAGATGTGTTTCAGGAGGTGATTACAGACCTACCCAAACTACAAAGGATTGACTGGATGGTTTATTTGGCTGTTTTGGGGTTGATCAGGACCCAAAATCACCATGACAGTGTAGAAACATGGGAAAAGTGAGTTTTTCATTAATTCCCTTTAATAGTATATTTTTTTTGTTAAACTTAATTTATTGCTTTCTATGTTCACCGGTGGATGATTGTAAGATGTAAATTAATCGTATCTATTAAATCATTCAATATATGCAGTTAAAATTGACAGTTTTGTTCTGTGTTGGTATGGCAACACAGATTGGGAACACTGGCATTAAATCCTAAATTGACTTGTTTTTCCTATTGGATATTTTCCCAGACAGTCTTTCTCAGGATCAGACCCTTTCACTCCATCTCTTGCTAATGACTGCAAGGACAATCATAATCTGCTGGTTGAAACCTGAGCCACCCACATTGGACACAAACAATTAGACAGCTGCTGCTCTTTGGTAGCCCATTGATGAGTTGGGGATACATGGATATATTCCATGTATCCTTGAGCAAATACCAAACCCTAAATTGGTCCCATTGGTGTTCCAATGACTCTATGAATGGTCGCGAGGTGTCACCTTTCATGGTGAGACTGCCACCGCCGTGTGAATGCGTGGGTGAATGGCGGCTTGTCACGTCGATCACTTTGAGTGCTCGGTCAAACTAGGAAGGAATGATATAAATAGAATATATGTACAATTCAATCCCTGGTCGTCAATGAAGCTACATTTATCTTACCTTCCACACTAAATTAATTGGCAGTTTTCAGAGTAGACTTTCTGTATGTCTTGACTGATCCACCACTGCAAATGGTTGAATCGCTGCTGATTTGAAAATAACGGCCACAAACAAAAGAGCAACTTCTGAATTTTAAAATGTAATGTTGGCAGAGCACCAAATGTGATCATGGAGATGTGGAAAACCTAAACACTGGAAGTGATTTGTGATCATTTCGAGGCAAAGACTGCCTCCTGGACATACGTGGCTTAGCACTTGTTTTGTAATCGATCCTGACAGACGTTGTGAAATGTGAGTGGGAACAACGTGCACTTTGAGATCTTTAACAGCCTGGTATCTAAAGTTGAAAGCTCTATGTCCAAGGTTAAAAGTTGGCCAAGCTCTCTTCATTTAAAACCAATGCTCTGCCAAAAATCTGTCGCGGGTCAGATCTCCCATTCAGTGTGGGCTGTGTTAGTGCACAGTCAAGTTCTTCCCTCAGTGGATGTGCTAGTCAGGGCCCCAGGCCTTGGCACTCTTGATGACTGCTGGCTGCCAGTAACCCCTCCTGCTCTTCCTTTTCCTAGGCTTGTTCTTTCCGAGTGCTTGGTGAGGATCTGGCAGAGTCGGACCTCGGCCTTGCAGACCGCTTTTTTCTTTTAGTCATCACTGAATACACATTGCCCCACCACTTCCTCCTAGCTTACCTTCCATCTCCTCTACTAAAGCAATGATAATGCAGAGGTCAGCATGCAGCACACGGTTTTTGGAGGCCAACATCTCCTGAGGAGATGCTTTTGATTTTCAACTCTGTTGAGCGGCACTTATTCAATATTTACTCTCCAAGACCTCTGCATTAATTTTGCACCATACTTCTAAGACGGTCCATCTTAAAAACCCTGGAAAAGGCCTTATGCACTACTCCTGATACACCCCCCATGCATCCACATAGCCTTAAACCAGCCTCTTTGTATGCTCCACCGACGGGTTCATTTTCCACTCTGACTCCTTCCTATCCAGCAGCAAGAAGGCCGATCCTGAGCTAGTTATTGTTGCTGTGCTGTTCTATCATTATCACTAACCTTGACTCCTGGCTGCTTGTTGTAATCATGTGGAGTCACTTGGGAGAAAGTATGGCCTGGGGTGAATTATTAATTAGCAATGCTGGTTCTCCCGCTCGGTGCTCTCTGGGAGGCAGTGTGTGTGTGTGATTCTCACAAGTGTAGGGGTTACTCACCATGCAGATGATATTAACACACCTATCAAGGTTGGAAGGATCAACACTGGACTACTTGTGGAATTGTTAAGCCACAGAATCAACTATAAGAGCGTGACGGAGTATTAAGGCCACACAAAGAAATTAGAAAAAAAACAAATTACATTAAAAGCATAAAGTTGAGATATTAAGAGAATAAAGTCGTAATACGATAATGACATTACATGAAAGAGAGTCTGCCGCTGTGCCGCCTTCATCAGTATGAGCAAGGTTGAGCATCAAATCATAATAAGTAATAATAAAACAACCCAAAACAAGGAAACAACACAGAATACATAGACACACATACATATACACACACACGCGTATCACATATAAAAATAAATAATAATTTTAATAATAATAATAACCATAATGCAGTAACTATGCAGTTTACATGAGTGAAAAGGAGTAGGAAGAAGTATGTACTTATTTAATCCTACCCCTTTTAAACTTTCTAGTTTAGCCAAAGTACATAACATCTTCTATGCATTTTAATGTCTTAACTCTTACTGTTTATTATGCTGTGTTCTCTCTGTAATACTGGATTACATTTTTACCTCTGTCTGTCTGTGAGTGATGCTCTCCGTCCTGTCCCACTTCCATCTCTCCTTTTAGTGCGGTGGCTTAGGACCAGATTTGAGTAAAATGGGGACACAATCTTTTTTTTATGTGCTCTAATTTTTCATTTTTGGTGGGAGCCACCTCATCAAGATGGCGGATACAGTAGTAGGGCTGCTCCATCATGTCAAAAATATTACGGCGATTATTTTTAGCAATATGAAAATCGTGATTGTTTAACATGATTAATGACTGACTTTGGAAACATGCACTTATTGAACCTCTTTTTAAATGTCATTGAATCATTGAAATATAAAGTGGCAAGAGCAAAGCTAGTGAATAAGAGAAATAAAACCTAATTTTTGGATTATTTCATGACAAATTAATACAAATGTCTTCCCCTCCTCCTAAACGGAGTCAAAGACATGACCTCCTTGTTAGAGGTAACAAATCCGTTGACATGCTCTGTTGTGGAATTGACTCAGCTATAAGACGATGCTTGCTAGAAATATTTAGTTCTAATATTAAATGCACAGTTGGGAAAAATGCAAGTGTACCCCCAGTTATTTGAAAAATCTCCATAATATCCACAATCCGGATGTGATCGGATTAAAATTTGGTGTAAGATAGAGCTCCAACTGGCTTCCTCTCTGGGGGCATCCTGCATGTTGATCAATTCCAGTTTTTAACGAATAATCCACTTTCATATGAAGTCAAACATGAAGCACAGCTACCGAATTGTTAGCACAAGCTTACCTGAAGCACATACAGAATATGTCTCAAGTTTGTCAGAAGCTGTCATCCTGTGCAACAACATGCCCACAGAGATGTGACAGAAGGTGGGATACAGTTACCTTACAGTGTGTTTTGCGGAGCGTCACTTCAGTTATTTGATGGATCCCCCGGGGTCAGTCGTTTCCCAGCGCCCCTGTCTTTCTCTCCTAAACAGTGAGGACTATGGGGACTGTGACTGATGCTTTGATCTTCACAGAACTCCCTTAAATCACAAAGAGGAAGCAGATACCACCCCCCCCCCCCCCCACCCAGAGGGTGCCTATGTGCTTCTATTCCCCAGGAGTACTGAGCCAAGTCATCTATGAAAGTGAGGGAACTGCAGAGCAAAACATCTCCCCAGAGTGCAGAAACAGAGACTCTGCCAGTCCCTTTGCTGCTTTGCGGAGAAACACTAATGGAAAATGTATCACTGTGTAATGCACAATACCTGCAGCGATCCCACCTGATGCATGTACTCACTCATATGCAGTACTATGTGAAGACAACACATTCCTTTTGATGCTTAACAATGTGCTCATTGAGCAACTGTGAAGGATTTAATGTGCAGCTGTCAGTAATGAGGATATGAAACCTCGTTTAAAATCTCATGTACTGCTTGTCACACGTGCAGTAAAATCTCATGTACTCATTGTCACACGCGCAGTAAAATCTCATGTACTCCTTGTTACACGCGCAGTAAAATCTCATGTACTGCTTGTCACACGCGCAGTAAAATCTCATGTACTGCTTGTCACACGCGCAGTAAAATCTCATGTACTCCTTGTCACACTCGCAGTAAAATCTCATGTACTCCTTGTCACACTCGCAGTAAAATCTCATGTACTTCTTGTCACACTCGCAGTACTGCCGTAGCTAACGTTAAAGCAGATCATTTCCAGCACGGTTCACACTGTGACCACAACTTAACTGTTCTCCCACTGATCTCCTTAAATTATCCGTGTCCCAGCTACTCTTGGTCGAAAGGTGAACGTAACGGTGATGGAATTATCAGGAGTTACTTTTTGATGCCACATTGTGATCATGTGTGTTATTTCCTCTTCATTCTGTTTTTCTTCTCTCTCTCTCTCTCAGCAGAGGGCGTGGCGGAGGAGGAATCGGCAGAGCGGAGCAGACACTCCTGCCATCCATCTTCCCATCAAACAACTGCTTAAATTATTGCTCACCTGTGCTACTCTCCACCGGATTATCCCCGTTGTCCCCCGTGCCTGCATTTGTATCTTGCGATAGTGCCCTGCTTTGTGACGCCGCGCCGTTCTCTGCCAGATGCAGGTTGTATTTGATTGTTTGTCCCTGGTGTCTCTTGCGCTTTTGGATTATTGTGTTTTCCAGCCCGTTATCGTGAACCGTCTTTGTCTGATTTATTTTTGGGGGCACATTTCAAGCCGGCATGCTTGAGGTTCTTTTGGCTGTGATTTTGTGTTTTCTCACTGGACGTTCTAGTCTGTCCCTCCTCAATGCCGTAGTGGTTTTTGTTGGAAGATCATTAAAGACCTTGAACCGACACTACATCTACATCTTCGCATTCTGGGGTTCATCTGTCCTGCCAGTGCCTCTCGAACAGGAAATGTGCATTGTTTGTGATTGAATATTCAATTTAAGGAAGAAAAAATGCATTATATTGACCTTTTTGGACTTTATCCTTCTTTCTTCACAATCATACCCTGCCCATCCCAAAACATTTCACCTCATCTAACAAATCATGGTCCCTCACCATATTATCAAAAGGGCTTCCTTTTTATTTCAATCCAGAACTGTTCTTTTGGTAAGGGGGGGGGGCTTTCTGAGAGTGATGCATCATCTTTATAAACATGTTCTTCCAGAGTGTTTCTGAAAAAAAATAATTATATGCGGAAATCAGTAATGTATGGCCGTAGAAGCGGGTCCATAGGGAGTCATTTGGGGCCCTACTGTAAATGTGCGGTGCTGCGATGATGCAATAAAACACGGGGGTTTTAAGGGTTTCAAAGTGACTTTCCTGCTCTTGCTTCTGTCAGCCATAAATTGAGAATAAACATGGCCATATTCAGGCTCCCAGTAAATGGCTTCATAATTCATAGCTTTGGGGGGGAAGCTCAGGTAGATTAATGATAGGCTGTGTTTCATGTGAAGAGTTACCCGCAACCCTCCATCTTACTCCTTCCCCACCACACCCCACCTTTAGCTAATACCTCGATCTAGACTATCAAGGGACGCGTAGCATTGCAGATGATTAGACTCATGGGGGTAAAGTGTGAATAGGTTGAACAGTCCCTTATTTTGCCAGATGTTGCATTAGAGCTGCTCGGCTCATCTCATCATTTGTCGAGATAATAATTACCTCCTGGTTGTGCCTTTTATGAATGGCCTTCTTTAAAATGTCTTTGTTACCTCTTTCCGAAGGACAGTTGGGCTTCCTGCGCTTACTCCAGCGAAGAACAGCCACCTTTACCACCTTTACCACACTCCAGTCGGGTGACTCCAGTCGGGACTGGAGTATGGTAAAGGCTTAAAATGTAAGAATACAAACACTACACAAAAAATAATATTATGAATTACATAATGCACCTCACAAAAGTGAATCCAAGAGAGCAGGATGCGACATTGTACGGGACGTCCACAGTGAAAGAAGCAGAGGTCCGAGACAGACACGATGGGTTAGTGTGTGCGTAGCGATATTTAGGATTGTTCAGCTTTGACACTATAAAAAAAGCAAATGTGCAGTGTTAAAGTAAAATTCAAAACAGAAAATTGTCATTAAATTGCATTAATATCAGTGTTTATTGTTCAGAGAATTATCACACAACTGAATTATTCCAAAGTTATCAACTTATATTTTGTATTCAGTTCATTTCTGTATTATGCACAGACCTCTACTCCTCTAAATTATCTTCTGCATGCTTCCTGCTCTCACTGCAGTTCACATTTAGTCAGGTACAGAGGTCTATTGGTATCAATCGGGTGAGACGGCCCGCTAACTGAGGTGTGACTGTCACGAGACCTGCCATGACATTTGTAAAATCCAAATAGGCGGCGTCCTGCTGCCAAGATCGGAAATCATCAAATCTAGTTCTATTTTCCAACTAATTTAACTTAACCACCGCAAAACTTTTTTTCCCCTCTTCCCAATTTTCTCAGTCGCAGATTTGGAACATAACCCAGCTTGGAGCACCTTCAAGAATTCATCGACAAGTATGACTACTGCTGTGCGATGGTGGATCCTACACCCTCCGACAAACCGTTTAAGAGGAAAAATGACGACCTCGTCAACACGGACATCCCGGTAACATCCTGGAGTCCATAAATAAAAAGTCAGACGTGTGCGTCATAATGATATAAAAGAGATAAAAGTAAGTTTGGAAAACGCTTTTCAAGAGCTGAGCGATCTCCAGCGGGACAATGTTGAGCTGCTCTGCTCCGTTTTGACTGTTTCAGCTGAAATAGAGGAGATTAAAATGAAAAACAAAGTGCTCAAGGAGGAGGATGTGGAACAATTTAATATTATCAGGCATCCCCGAGAGCACCCTGGACAATCCAGAGATCTTGATTAAAAACTTTATGATGATGTTGCTGAAAATCCCCCAGGAGATGGTAACATCTCCTTTCACCGGGTACACAGGCTCAGAGCCCGTATAGAGGCAACAAACCCCGTCCTATTATTGTTAAGTTTGAACATTTTAAACGCAAAGAACTGGTAAAAAGCAAAGGATGGGTGCTCAGAGGGACCTCTTTCAGGATGAATCATCAGTTCCAAAGAGAGATCAACGAGCGACGGAAGGCACTGTTCCCTATTTTAAATCAGAATTGACAGAAGGGCAAACGGGCTACACTGGTTGTGTGTCCTCCTTATTGACCACACACCAACACGGAGAACAAAGAGCCGGGAGAGGGTTAGGAAAACCCCAACACAACAAACAAATCAAGAAGGAGGAACCGTTTAACAAAAAAAACTGTAAGGCACGAAAGAAAAGAGAAAACTCTCCGCTCTTACTAACAGGTGAGGAAACAAAACTAGCGTCACTGCCTGGATGGCCAATACCACACACACACACACACATACACACATACACACATACACACACACTGCTCTCAAATGGGTCTCTGTGTTCCAAAACACCCGGCCAAGAGGCGAACTGCCACACAGTGATGAGCCGCTCCCGGACTGACGAGGTTCAGCTGCTTATGAAGCAGACCGTCTTGGAGGAAGGGCTGGGATTGGCCAGGCGGGAAGCTGCCGCTCCAATCACACGGAGGCGGCAGCAGGAGGATGTGAGTAGGTGTCCAGGTGGCCGCACTGGTCAAACAGCAGCTTGTGGACGGAGGACATGGCCAGGAGTCTATTCTTTCTGTGCCACCCAGTAACAAATGCCTCATGGACTGGTACCGGCCCGCGTCCCGAGGGTTAGGAAGCCCTGCTATTGGAGAATGCTGAATCGTTTTTGTTCTGAAGGGAAGATCAATCTAATGTTATTGTTACTGGGATGAGCGGTCAAAGATTTGCTGCAGGCTTATGCAACGAGAACTCTTTGACAGGGTTGACTATGGTTTTCAGTCCACTCCCTTCAACAGTACAGTATTCACCCGCTCTTTAGAAACAGGAAGTTTCAATATTCCATCATGTCATTTGCACACTAATTACTACATGTTCACTATCAACTTGAAGCCCAACATAAAGCGTGTGCAACAGGTAAGCCATTTTTTAATGATTAGACGGAGTCCTGGAACAAGCACTCTCTGGACCGCTTGTATTTAATGGCCCAGAGGATCCTGGCCCCAACCTCTGTGAGAGGAGCGCTCCTGAGTCAAGTGACTTTGATGGGTTACCCCCTGAGCCTGCTGATTCTCTGGCATGGGAATTGAAGGCAGAGGCTCTTGTGAGGTGAAGAAAGGGTTTTCTGTGCAGCCGATTGTTCCTTGGCTCTCTTCCGGTGCGACAAAGACTCCAAACATCCCCATATGCTGTGCGTGGAACAATACAGCCCGGCTCCCCCAGTCTGTCTGGGACAAAGGAGATGTACTGCAGGCCCGTCCAATTTGTTGATGTTGTCTTCCTGATGTTTTAATCTCTCCTGATAAACTGGGAAACACCTTTATTCCCAACAGGCATGTATTTTATGACAATGAAGAGGGACTGAATGCACTTGAGGACCACCAGTGTTCCCGGCTCTTCCAAGAGCCCCTATTAATAATGAATGGAAAATGCTATTCAGCAAAATATATGCTAAATATGCTGCTTGAGAAACACGAAAGCTTTCAAATAAAACATGAGCCAGTGTCTCTGGTGGTTTTGTTTTCAGTTCAGACACCAAAGAGCAAAGCTATTTTTGTAACACAGGGATGACCATGAGCTAAACCGTAACCGCTCAGAGACTGGCGATAATTGAGACCTTCTTCTGTTTGATGTAACACAAATTCAAAACCAGTTTCTCGCTGGTAGTTTCTTTTTCTTTTGTTTTCTTGCTGAGTGAACAGAGAATGTGCTGCAAAGATCTCAGTCAGTAAACATGTGCATCATTATCCATTCATCAGGATGTATTGTTTGTTTACTGTGGCCCCATTTCCAGAGAGCCCAAAAGCAGGCCGGTGGAGTGGGGAGCCTTGAACAAAGGCCTTTCTTCCCCACCCGCCTGGGCCTCAGGAATACTCACCACTCAGCCGATGCGGCGCTATTCACTGGGCTTTTGGCCGCCCATGAGTGACAGTTGAATCACCAAGAACTATTCCTAAGTACGGGAGCAGGGTGATTACACTATAAAAATATTTCAGCTAAGCTTACCTACTGATTTAGAGAACTATTTAAAAGCATTCCAGAGACATTAAAAAAAACAAAAAATTAGACAGGCTGCTGTTTCAATAAAGCGATACAAAAATACTTTCAAGGGGCATTTGTCATTTGGAATTCCAGCAGTGTGTGGTAGATTTGTCAACACTGAGAAATCTCAACTGTACTTGTTACAGTACATCATCGTGTAGCTTCATATCCTAAACATCGCTGTGAAGGACCAAGCTGTCATTGTGAGAGGAAACAATCCAATTCAATTTAAAGATGAACTGACGGAAACAAAATTCCAAATTTGCTAAGTTGACAGTTGCTGTGAAGAGACTGAATGCAACAACAATAAAACTGATTGAACGACTTGACACCAGCGTTTAATTTAACATTAAGAAGGTCCCTAAAACAATGAGACACAGGCCACAATTACACTTCAGCAAATCCCCTTCAAACATTTTTAGAGATCTGCTTTTGTAGTTCTTAACACACAGCAGTGCAACATCTTAGCTTCCATCCTGTCCATCAGAGGAAAGTAGCTGCCATGTACAGGAGTTCATGGAAAATTGTAAAAAATGGTCAAAACCTTTCATCTTTCAACGTAAAAGGAAGCGAATGTGAGGGTCATGTTGCTGCGCTTGCTAATTTGCCTTATCACGCACACCTGTTTCAGCTTCCCGCTCCAGGACCTGCGGCGTGCGGATCGGCTGTGGTCACCCCGGACACACCTGAGGCAGATTGAGGCAAATCACCACCAGCCCTCATAAGCCCTGCTCCGCCCGCTGTTCCCAGTCAGACTATTCTTCAGATCTCGTTTCTAAGTGCAGAACGTCTCTCTACCAGTGCCCGCCCCTGGGTCTCGCCTTGTCCTTGCCTACTGCAGCTGATCCGTGTGCCCAGGTCATGCGTAGTGGTTTCTTTTTGTTGTGACGGATTTTTATTAGAGCTGGCTTTTTGGGTTTTCTTTCTCAGCTGTGTCTTTCGTTATATAGATATTTTCGTTGGGCTCCAGGTGCCCCGCAATTCTGTGCGCGGCTCCAGGATATTGTGTTTCCTGATGGACATATGCCAGTAAAATATAAAGTCCACGATCGCACCGTCTCCGTGCTCTGTTCCCTGGGGTCCCCTCGCACCAGTCCCCGACAGTGAAGACATAAAAAAACACCCAACTCCAGATTCTGTCCCTTTATTTGGATCCACTCCAAACTGAATGGGATGTTCCATCGTGCATAAAAATCTGTCCAATCTGTACTGTACAGCGGTGAAAAAATGTATTCATCCTCAGAACAGCATTGTCCATTGCTGGAGCCTGTCCCAGCAGTCAATGGGCAAAAGGCGGGGTACACCCTGGACAAGCCGCCAGTTCATTGCAGGGCAACACATACACAGACAATCATTCACACACACACTCACGCATATGGGTAATTTAGTGCAAACAATACACCTAATTTGCATGTTTGCATGTGGTGGTGAGAGAAAGCCGGAGAACCCGGAGAGAACCCACGGAGACACGGGGAGAACACGCAAACTGGAGGTGAAAACATGACAATGGTAATTAAGTTAATTTGACAAGTAGGAAGTTTTGCAGTGTATGAATGAGTGCAGGCCTTGCCCCAACTGCATTGCTGGGAGGTCTGCCCATTGTCTGGGCCACATAAAGGCAGTACAAGCAGACACACACACACACACACACTGATCATGTCATTGACGCATGTGTGAGAAAGAAACCGAACAACCACAGATCTTAGCAGCTGTCTACCTGTCTTTCATATGTGAATGCAATATCATTGGCAGATGAACTTTCACGGCTAATTATCTAATTACCTTTCTAACAATTTGTGTATCCACAAATACTTTCAAAAGCCCCAGAACAGACATCAAGTCAGGCATTGTCTATTTACAGGCGCTTCTACGAAGACAGACAGACAGACGGACAGACGTCAGCTTATGAATGGTAGCATGCTGCACCAAGCGGTCCCACCTCCCATGGTCTCCCGTTTGATTTGCCATTCTGATCCCGCATTTCATTGTTTTGCAGTGTGGGCGTGGCCGCGGGAGAGTCGGCAAAACACCTGGAGACGCACCTGCCATTCATTTCCAGCTCATTGCTGTTTGCTATATTGACCCTGCCCTGCCGACTCGTTCTCCTCCAGAGTTTGTGTTTTTTTTTTTCAGTGTGTTTTGCCGGCTCTTCCTTGCGTATATTGAACATTTTGTTTGGTAGTGTTTTTGATTTCCATTTTTCCAGCGCCTGCCCGCTGCCTAGTGTTAGCATTTAGTATTTTATTTTGACTGTATTTTGTGTTCTCGTTTTTCTGGGAGCTCAGCCAGTCCAAGCTTTGTTTTGTTTTTTGTATTTATATTTATATTTTCTGACTTCTGTCATTCTGTATTTCTATGCATTAATTATAGTAAAGCTGTTACTTTTATGTCGTCTCCGTCTCGGCATTCTGGGGTCCACCAGCTCGATCGTTACACCAAGCAGGTATATTTTAGAATTAAGAGTAGTCGATCAAGAAAAAAAACACGTTTTCTTCCAGCAAAGTAATATTGAGTGTGATGTTAGTGTATGCTGACTGGTTGCTTTCTTTTGCCAGCATTCACCATTTTTAGAAAAAAAACATCTGTGTCAAAAAAACAGAAATTAGTTTAATTTGCTTGTAGTGGAGAAAAAATATATCAGAAAGCATACATTTGCTCACAGAAATGTTCCTACATGCAAGAGAATCCAACAAGATTCAGAATAATCAGAACAGCACAAAATCTGAAAAACTTTAGCACCATTTCATTCCAAATGAACAAGACACAGAAACAATGTAAACAGACAATAAATAACCTAAAAGAGGATTTTAAGAACATAGAAGAGTAAAAAAGCGAAACGGGTCAGACAGAAACCCAAGCCCTTATTCACACCGTCCTGTCCCCAGACTGGTGCATGCTGGTAATAAGGGAACAAAGGATTCCACACTCAGGCTTTTGGAGGGCAGCAGCAGCACCGAGAGCTGCAATCCACCGGCGAAAATGTTTGAAGCTACTTGATGAGTCTAACGGCCGACCAACACTGAATTCTCCCAGTACAGATGAGAATTAGCCTTTCCTCCAGAGATCCAAAGGTTCTTCATTGTTGTGGACCAGAAAGCTATCCCATGCTTTTGATGTGCTATTCAAATCTCACTTCGTCGTCAGCCTCTCTCCTATGATGGAGCACTGTGTGCGTTCAACACTTCCATCCAAACGACGGTGTACAATATCGATGCTGGAAACACAAAGGAAACTCCATGAGTCGAGGAAGTGAGAGCAAAACTACTGCAAGACTATTAAAAGGCCATCAAAAGGTCAAAGGTCACAAAGGTCAGACCACAGTACAGTAAATAAATTGAGTTTGTTCACATGTTTTGTTTGTAAAATGCACCACAAAAATTGTTCCATTCTTTGTCAGCACTTAAAATTTAAGCATGGATTATATCCAGCTAAAAACGTGCGTTTGAAATGTGGAGAGCAAGGATGTCCTTCATCTTTTATTTTATTGATTATTGACATGCACGATTGGTGTACCTTATGCATGCATTGCGACGGGGCTTGTCCTCTCCGTGCCCTCCGTGATCGTCAGACATTATACCAACACCGTATTGTTTGTTTGTTTTCCTGTTCTACTCTAGTTACAAATAAAGTAACAGAAACCTAACATTTATTGATTGACAATGTACACCAAACAGCAGTTTTCCTGTATATTCCCTGTATATCTTCCCTGACTCTGTCCCGCTTTCTCGTCATTTCATTGCTGCTGCACACACACACAGCCCAGGAAGTGCATGCATTGTGCATCCTGTGCCCTGCTTTCTGACCTGAATGCACACACAATGGATCAGCCTGCTGCTAATAGCATGAGGCTTCGCTTGTGGCCTTTACAGTGTGTACAGATTAAAGTTCAGGTGTCAGTAGTTCAACTGATTTATAATGGTGAGCAGGCTGTGATAAAGTGCTGATGTCAGGGGATTCCTCAACACTCGTTTGGGGAATCAAGTAGTTTGTATACAAACAAGACAAATGGGCCACTGGCTTCTTGTAACCTTTCTCATGTGCACGTTGCCTCCAGTCATAAGCCACCGCTCCTTGGCTCGGTGAGCTGACTTTATTTATAGCCTTGTTTCTCCTCAATGTGTTTGTGCATGTTGCGCCTTGCTGTCTGTAACATGCACCAAAACGAGACAGCTGTTAATAGTTAATCCTAATCATTAGTCATCCAGGTTGAGGTAAATCACAAAGAGCAAAAACGAAGAATCAACTGGACTTGAACAAGTTTGATTGAAGACGTTTCACCTTCATCCAAGAGGCTTTTCCGGTTCTAAATGACTGGTAGTGGGTCCAGATACTTATACTCCTGTTGGAGCAGAAAACAAAGACGGGACTGAAACCACCATGACTATTAGCATTTGCCTTACGAATACATAATTAATGCATATTATTTTACTATTCAAATTAACAATGAATGTTGGCAATGAAAATTCATAATTAATGCATATTATTTTCCAGAAACAATATTTTAGCAGCATAAACATCCAATTATGCATGAGCCACAACAGCTCGACTTTAGTTACTGTTTAAATCTCCACCAACATTAACGTTCATCAATGATTTGTATTCTGTGCATCAGGAAGTCACAAACAATCCAGGTTTAGGGAAATAAAAAGAAGAGAGCAGCCATCCGCCTGATGAATGTTGAGAAATGAGGAACGTGGATAGGAGGTGTGTAAAACCAGCCTGAATGATGGCAGAACTGATCTGTCCGTCACTAGTGTGTAACGAGCAAAGCGGATACACATGAAGTAATCTGCATGGGTGGATGCGTACGTATGCAAAGGATGCTTGGATTCACTGTACCAATGATTTACAAATCCCTTATTCACCACTGCTTATTAATGAATGCTTTGTATTGATAAATTAGGGGGGGAAGTACAATTCCCTGCAATACTCCTTGGGCATGGAATAACCTGCAAAATAGAGAGGGGTTTTCATATGGCTGAAATTGTGTGTTGTCCTGTGTACCTGCCGCTTTCTGCACCTTCTCCAAGAGAGCTGTGTTGGCGGCGCGATTTAATTGCTGCAGCCGATGCTCACTCATCGATCTTGTTTTGTTGTTGCACTGTACTTGTACGGTGATGAAGCTTTCCATTCCATTCCATATTGCAAGTGCATAATATAAAGTTTATTGGTAAGATTATATTCCTCTTTTTTAATTTAATTACCCCCCCGGTCCATGAAAAAATTAAACCGGTCCGTGGCAGGAAAAAGGTTGGGGACCACTGGCCTAGCCCACAAGGACTTGAATTGGAACCGGAGGGTTGCTGGTTCAAGTCCAGTGTAAAACTGGTAGCTGGAGAGGTGTCAGTTCACTTTGAACCACAAAACCACTTAGAGGGCGCCGTCATGTGGCCGTCCTTCACTCCACCATCCCTCCATTATTTACATGCTTACAGGCCCTGTGTGTGTGTGTGTGTGTGTGTGTGTGTGTGTGTTTGACTGACATTGCAGCAGGTTCGGGGAATGACTCACTTGTCCTAAAATAGTGTTTCAGCAACACAAAGATAAACTTCTCCTCTTTCACTGGCGTTCGCTAACATGCTTGTCAGATGAGACAAACGGCGAATGGAGCTCAGCTCTTTCAAGCGACCACCGACCTTTTCCTCGCCCAGTTCTCAGCAGACGGGCATCGATGTCGACACAGGGATGCAGCTTCCGCCGTGGTTTTAGGAAGGTTGTCTGTTCTACAAGAAGTCACCATCGTTCACCATCAGCTCTTTAGTAGAAGACTGGAACTGGTTTTGCTAAGAAGATACAGAATTGTCTCAGAAATTTCAGCTGGATCTCTACCAGCATGGAGAAATTAGATAATGTCCAGAAAATGAAGGAACTGATAATGGACTTAAGGAAAGACAGGTCAGCCCACGCCCCCTTCTTCATTGATGGAGCACGTGTGGACACTGTCTCCACCTTCAGGTTTCTGGGCGCCCACATCTCCAGGGACTTATCCTGGTCTCCCAACACCAAGACCTTGGTGAGGAAGGCCCAGCAGAGGCTTCACTTCCCCCGTGTCCTCAGGAGGAACAACTTGGCCCAGAAGCTTATGCTGGCCTTCTATCACTGTTCAGTGAAGATTGTACTGAAATACTGTATAATGTATAATTTGTATAAATTGTCATACTTGATCTGTCCCTTGTACTTTTGCACCTTTTCTGATTTTTGCACTGTGCAGAGAGCCTGCTTAATTTCATTGCATCAGCATGTGCAATGACAATAAAGTGCTATTCTATTTTAACTACAGTTTCATTTTGGATGAACCATTTTGGCATATTTTGCATCAGCGCGTATGAAAGTATTGATCGGTGATGAAAGCACTATAGTAGGAATCACTGAAAGACTAATTTGAGGACCAAGAATATGAGCGTTGTCATTGGTTGCCATGATAATTTTGTCATGGCAGGTGGCTCCAGGATATCTAAAGCTTTTTACACAGAAATACTGTGGATTTCGCTTTATGGTTTTCAGGGCAGCAAATCTGGGACAGATTTTACACTGAATATGCGGGTGGAACTATGTGACAATATTTGTGTGTGCATTTTACACACGTGCACACACACACACACACACACATAGGCCCAGGCAAGCTCCCTTCGCAGCCAGTTAACAGGGATGATGAAGCCCACACACACTTGGAGCTCTTCAATTATTCTGGTTGTGTGTCCTCAACAAAGACTTCATCACACAGGGTTTCAGGGAAGTTTTCACATTGCTAGGTGAATCAAAACGCCAGTGACACCCATCCCCAGCCCAGATGTCATCTGCGAATAAACAGGGTGCCAGTCGAGCTGTGCTCCCACTACCTGCAGACAGCCTCTGTCAGGGACAGACCAGGAAACGCCAGCTCTCTTCTGACAGCTGCCTGTGCCGCATCCACACTGGCACCCGCAGGGAAAGCCCGACAGCTCCCCGCCCAGCTCCACGCTCTGCCATGCGCACAAGTGCAGATCTCCAAATGTGCTGTGTGTCACCCTGACAGCTCGGCACTGTACATCTAAATAGAGCAGGAGCCTGGCATGTCCCCGCGAAACTTCTCCTTTATGCTCCATTCAAGGAGGATTTGCCACGTGGGAGCTGGGGATAATGAAGCGGAGCTTCTGTGTTTGTTTAAAGTAGACCTACCACCAATGTTGTGAGGCCTGGATTAGATTACATGGCATATCTTCCTTGTCCTTTAAGGTAAAAATGGCAAAGAACTAAGGAATATTAATGTTTTCTTCAAAATGCCAAGGCTGTTAATATAAAAAGGACCACAGATGTTTGTTTTTGTCTCATTATTTCAATTATTTTAATAATTTATTGACATTATTTTGGCAAAAGGTTTCAATGTAAAACATCATCAGTGCTGTCAGTTAGCTCAGCTATGGTTATTTTGTTAAACCTGTCGAGCTGCATTGTGACACAGAGGTAGAACGTTCCGTCAGAGACTCCTAAAGGGCTGACGAAGCACCAGTCAAAGCACTAAAAACACGTATAACTACCGGTACATGAATAACATGGTTTGGTTTCAGGTAACAGCTGGAAGCAAGAAGGCGACTTTCTTAGGCTACTTTGGTATAACTTTACTCTGTCGTGTGTTAATGCATGTCCTCCCATTGGAGGGTTACTCTGCCTTAATTGGCCTTAATTGCTGATAATACCCCCATGTCGTTTTCCTTTAGATGCCTTGGCGTGTGGCTGAGGAGAAGCCTTTTTTTATTGATGTGACAGCACCAAATTGAGAACCTTTGGCGGAGTGTCAAAGTCTAATTAATCACTCTAATTTCATCTCTCCAAGCATCCTTAGCCATTGAGTAAATGTGATCAGGGGGAGAGCCGAATCTGCGTTTGCTGAACATCTTCATGCTAATTAGTTGTCAGCCCTGAGATGGAGAGGCCCTCAGGGTGAGCAGCAAGGGGCTAAAGCGGGCCAAAATTGCCACATTAAGACAAAGGAAAGTGGAATCTGAGCCCAGCTCATTTTCATAATAGATTATACTCAAACACCAAACGTCCTCACGTCACCACCATCCAGCACTGCCCAAATGTCTCTGGCTTCTCTGGGCCTAACTTTGCAGGGTTGTTCTGCACCCTTATTCTGATACTCACAAGGGACACAGAAAACCCTCAACTCAAAGAGAAGCTAATTAATGATAGCTCATCCTCCTGCCTCATTTATCATTAGACAACGTCCAGTGAGCTTGACTATAAATGATGCCTTTCATTTTAAGGGGAATTTAAAAAAATACACAGCATCTCTGATTGACTTTTACTTTTTATGTTTGGTGTATAAATATATCAAGAACAATCTAGAACATTTTGGTGATGATCCAGATCAACATGTGGACGGTGTAGATCCAGTTAGGAGCGGAATGAGCTGCTCTCTGAGCGCTTTTCTCGTGATAACATGAATCCATTAATTTATCAGGTTGAGTAAACCACATTATTCCATCGATCAACAAGCAACCTTTTTCAAGTAAATAATATTAAATAATAAGTAAAGAAAAATATTCAACGCAAGTTATGACAATCAACTTTGTTTGAAATTCCTTTGTCACAGTTGAGAGGAGCAGAACTGCAATCCCGTTTACGGATTCTAAAATCAGTTTAAAATATACTAACTCCAATTTACTTTTAATGGTTGGTACATAAAGATACCAAGAGCGATGTAATAACCTTTTGATGATGATCCAGATCACCATGTGGACGGTGTAGATCCAGTTAGGAGGGGAATGAGCTGCTTGGTGGAGGTCTGTGCTCTCTCAGCGCTTTTCTAGTTTACAACTTTTTTTCTGATGTCATTGTCTCATGTTTTTGATAAATACTTTTTTCTTTTTAAAAAGCAGAGCGCAACCCCACCACTGGCACTGTTCCTGCATATTAAACTTTATTGGCCCAGTGTTTCCATGTTTCCTGACATGTGTTGTTGAGGCTGGCCCCTCTCTATTAAAGCATTCACACCACTTAATACAAGTGTGTGGGTACATCTGGACAACACATTTGGCACCCTCTCTGGATTCAGTCTCAAACACCTAACATGAGACCTCAATGCCCTCAGTTGTGTGCATGGCACCCCTCCTCCACCTTGGCATTGGAAATGGGTCACGAATCAAGACAGACTGAAGAGCTACGTGTGTTTGTGTGAGACATCTCGAACCTTACTCTAATAGTGATGACTGAAGAATTCAAGCCTTGTCTGCTATTCTGCAGCATATCATGTGTTGCTCAGCAGTTCTCCAGGAGCTAAAGGCCTGAAGTTCCAGCTCTGAGTCCAGCTGCTCATTCGACAAGTATGTATGAACATTACAAAGGCTTCACGAGGGTTAAGTTCTGACCCTGGAATGATATGTTTGTTTTGTTTCAATATGTCATACATCACCGACCAATGTCAGAATAATTATTATTTAAGGAGTCAGGTAATTCTGTGTTTAGGTCAGCAGCAAAATCTGCATAAACAACCAGTGTCATCTGCTGCAGAGTTTAGCAGGTAACGTTTATTGCAGTGAACCAAATGGAAGTAATGAATATAATGTGTAATCTATTGCTTTTTGTTGTTTTTAGATTATGTCAGTGCAATCTTTGGTCCATCAGCAAGGCCGAGCAAGAGAGAGAGAGCGAGAGAGAGAGACTTTATTACCAAGGGGAATTCTGTAAATGTGGTCGACAGCAGATCGTTGGTTTTAAAAATTATAGCTAAGAAGCTCTACATTTGTGTTTTGGTACAGCTTAAAGTTCTACAAGCCTAAATCTGCTTTTCAAAGGCCAGTCATACATTTTATTTTACGTTTAGTTCAACCTTCTCAGATACGGCGTCCATTAGTGTCATTTCATTTCCCAAAGGTATATGACATTTTGACTTGGCTAAAGTTAATGAATTACAGTGACTGACATGAATTGATTAAATCTATTGATGCAAGACAATATTGGTGTATAAATTAAAAATAAATTGTATTACAAATGAAAAATTATGTATTTTGATTTTGAATGCAACAAAGCATTCACTTTGAGCGCTTAAAAGCTTTCACGTCACAAGTACAAGTACAAGTACCAAATTAACGCAATGATTTGACACCGTTAATAATACAGTATAAACTAGAAAAGCACTCAGAAAGAGCAAACCTCCACCAAGCAGCTCATTGCCCTTGTAATTGGATTTACACGGTCCACATGCTGATCCGGACCATCATCAAAAGGTTATAAATGTTGTCGCAGACACACCCTTAGTGAAGTTTGACCATTCTACTATTCTAGAGGGTATTTCATTTGTTGCTATATTTCAACAATTAAACAACACAAATTGTGGTCTGGAATCAATGATTTGTAAGATAATTGTGTATTTTATTTATACTCTCCTAACATCTTAAACCAAGTGTGACATTCTGCTGCTCACTGATAATACCTTTCTAAGGTTGCATCACACAACTATTATCAGTGATGCAACCTATGTTTCAAATATATTTAACTTTATGCTGCATTTGTATTTAAACAAGAGCTTCTTCGGGAAATTAATTAATTAAGATTATAGTTAATAGTTGGGGTCCAACAATACACAAAATTCACGAACAGTCCGATGCCCCCCCCCCCCCCCCCCTTGTTGTTAATTGCGTGTTCCTGGGGGAACTGTTGGGTCTCTGCAGAACAGAACCTAGTGTGGTCTGGATCTGTTCTTTTCAGAGCGTGCCTTGATATAACATTTTTTGTTAGACAAAGTTTAATGTGTACAACAATGTTTTTCACTTTCTGTAACATGAAATTGTAATGATGGACATTTCCCCCCAAGTTTGTAAAGAATTACTGAACTGATCTCCACTAAACTTCACAGTGGGTGTAGTGTCAACTAAGTGATAGATCAAAGTCAGATCAAAATGCAATACCATCCGTAATGCAGGAATAAAATGATTTAACTAATGCTTAAGACGAAGGTATAGGCAAAGTTGGCTTTTACGAGATTAGATTTTTTAAGTCATTGAAACCCTTCCCACCTGCTGTGCAAAATCCTCAATGCACTTTATTGTCTGTCGAAAAACAATTAATGGGAAGAGAAAAGAAAGCATCTGTTAACACACGGTCAAATTTCAGTCCTGAGCTTTTTATTGTTGCTTCCCGGGGCTCTTCCTTTTCATGTAATTACGGAATCAGATGAACGTCAGTTTATCATGGAGCAGGTTACAAATCTGGTTTTAATTTATGTTTGTCCTATTTGATAATCGACTCGGCTTGGTCAACAGATCTTTGTGTGAGTTGACCTGACTGAGTAAAGAGAAAGACTGCTGACAGTGACCGCTGGAGTGAGTCACATCCTCACACCATGCCTAGCCGCCTTGCATTCTGCATGATCTGTTTTTTAATGTCCACACATTTCTAATCATGCACAGCCGGGGAAGTTACAGTCTTTTTTTTTTGTATTTGTGATTTGCTTGCGAAGCGTAAAGACTGCTATTCTCCAGACCTCTCCCCCCCACCACCCACACACCACCTACTTGTTAAACTTCCATGTTTGCAAAGTGATATTTTTAAGTGGAAAATCTTCCTACCTTTATGATCAGTTTAAGTCCCCGCTGCTGAAGCCATGAGAAAATTGAGCGCATTTGACTCCTGCAGAGTGAGCAAGAGCTGCTCATGAAAACAGATTTTATTTTTTTTATGATTACGCTTTCTAGAAGGCTGGCAGCCGCTGCAGTTCTCAGCTTTTGAACAGATGCTTATTCTTAGTGATCATGGGGTGAATTTTCTCCCTTTTTTCTCGTCTTTTCTTTTCTACATTTGGTGAGAGTGCTAAAATGTAATGGTCCTCATGAAAAGGGGACAATCAAATGCTAGGAAACGCGTGCTTCCTGCTGTGACACGACAGACATTTTTCGCTCGATGGAATGAGCATGATAATGAGTCAGCCTCGTGTTTTCATGTTTCTAATTCTGGAGAAGTCGGGTGAGACACACAAAAACTGTGAGAATGGTGTCAAGGAACATTGATGGGTTAGCCTTGAAGATGCTACCAGGTTTTCGGCTAACAAACTGGACCGACAGTGCAGACACACACCAGGAAAGAGAGCGTAGACTATCTGGGGAAGAGACGCAGGACACTCACGGCTCGAGGAGTGGTTCTTCCGGAGCAGTCCTTTCTCCATTGCTGACTGGGAGAGATTTATCAGGCTAGTTAAGAAGGTTGTGGGTGCCGGGGAGGGGCGGTAGTGGGGGTGAGGTGTTGGGTGCCGGACCAGCCTGCTGTGCTGGCCTTGGTTTTGTCGCTCTGGAGCCCTGGGCTGGGTTAGGGTTGGCACATGTGGGGCCCCGCGGGTCTTTCTCTGGGTTAATAAATAAAGTGACTTTGGGTGATCTGGGGGGCTCGTGTTGCCGTTGTTGGCCCCGGAATGACTGCCCTTTCCTTAGGTGGAGGTTTCACACATGCCGATGCAGAACTGACCAGTACGTTTAAATGTTTGCTCTGGCGCTATAGAAATAGAAATGAGTTGAATGGAAGGAGCCACAGCCCAGCTTTGTGCATTCCTATTAGCGTTCCAGCCGCGTGCGAGTTATGCATCAGAACTCCATACGATGGATCAACAACAAAATGTTTCCGATTGTGTTTTCTGAAGACTGAAAAACACACAAAACACACACACAAACTGGAGGTCAGCTCATTTGTGACTAATCGTAGTGGCGACAAAGAGGAGTGTGAGACGCTCGGCCGTCATCGGATATTGTAAGCTTTTTAATCTCAGATTTTCAAAAGGAGAAGTTTTTACAATCCTTCTAACAGTGACTTGTACAACAACATAAATACTGTGATGGAAAAAAAATACTCAAAACTTAAGCCGTTTTTTTTCCCCACAGACTCTTTCTGTAAACATTGAAAAATGCACATCCAGTCTCCTCAAGTTCTCAACAAAACAACAACATCAAAATAACAACAACTGTTTCAGGCCCGGACGCCTCACGATGCAAACAGTCTCACATTGGCTCAGAGCGAAAGCAAAACGTCATTTTAATCTTTCCGTTACCTTCTCTTTACTAATCCATTTATTGTTTGAAGGAGTCAACAGTGCTGAGATCTAGATCCAGGAGCGGGGGGGGGGGGGGGGGGGGGGGGGCTGAAGGGCTCCGTCTATCAGAAGAGGCTAGTCAGTGTGGTTTGCGATGGGCTTCGGCACTCGTGGACGTCTATGCCACCCGGCACTGAGGTGAGCACAGAGGTGACAGTGGGCATGGTGGGGTTGGTCAAGTCTGTCAGGGTGGTGGGGGCGCTGGAGGGGCTCATGGACCCATTGGAGATCTCTGAGGCCGGGCCTGATGGCGTGCCACCCTGAAGCGTGGAGCCGTCCGATACCTTGTCCACCCCAGTACTCTCCTGCCGCAGAAGGTTCCTCCTGAACTTGGCCCGGGCATTCTGAAACCACACCTGTGGAGAGAGCGACGAAAAACTAGTGAACATGTCTCAGATAGTTTCTGTGAAATCCTGATCAGAACAGAACCCGACGGAGCAAAAGGTAAGTAACAGGTTATCATCAATGATGATGCGTTCAACGCAACTAATGGATTTATTGTTGTTTTTTGGGGGGGGTTTGAGAGGGTTTTGTTCATTCTTTGAACATGCTGGACATTTAAGGAATGACACACACACACACACCTTTAATTTGCTATAACAGCAGAATCAGACAGGACAAAGACATACATAGAAGCTTCAATTACGTAATCTGTTTATGATTTTGATCATAATCAAAACGAGATGAATGGGATACGCATTTAAAAACCAGAAGTTTACATCACTGTCCGACATTTATCAAAAATAAATTATATTTGCTAAATGCCAGAATAATGAGAACAGGATTTTTGGGGGGATAATTTTTTAATCACTTTTTTTCAGTCAGAAGTTTCCATACATTTGATTGGTATTTGGTTCTATTGCCTTTAAACTCTCTGATTTGTGTCAAACATATTCGACATCCTTCCAGAAGTTACTCACGAGAGTTGGCAGGAATTTTGGCGCAGTCCTCCTGTGAGAACTGGCCTGCCTGAAATTAGTTTGTAGGCCGTCTTGCTCGCACACGCCTTTTCAGCTCTGCCCATAAATGTCTGATCGGATTTCGATCGGGCCTCCGTGACGTCCACTCCAAAACGTTGGCGTTGTTATCCTGAAGCCCACTTCGTACCCAGTCTGGCTGTAGGCTTTGGGCCATTGTCCTTTTGAAAGACCAATGTTGCTTCAATATTTCCATGTAGTGCTCTTTCCTCACAATGCCATCTATTTTGGGAATTGCCCCGGTCCCTCCTGCAGCAAAACAACCCCACGACATTTTGCTACCACCCACGACATTTTGCTACCACCCTCGTGGAATGGTGTTGGTGTTCTGAGGCCTGCTTTCCCCTTTTTCCTCCAAATGCCGTGATAGTTATTGTGGCCACACAGTTCCATTTTGGTTCCATCAGAACCCGACATGTCTCCAAAAATCAAGCTTTTTGTTCCCGTGTGCATTTGCAAACTGTAATCTGTCTTAGTTTCTGTTTCATTTGGAGTGTTTCATTCTTCCTGCCTTCTCCTAGGCCATATGTGTCAAACTCAAGGCCCAGGGGCCAAATGTGGCCTGCCATGTAATTTTTTGTGGCCCTTTGAACAAAGTTAATGTCATAACTTCTGTTGGATGATATTTTTCTTTCTTTATTATCTACTATCATTTACTTGAATAACTTTGGTTGTTGATCGATCTCTTCTGGATCGTCATCTGTTCCTGGTAACATTCTCAACATTTCCTGAAGATTTCATAAAGGCCCGTCTAGAACGTTTTACATTATCTTGCCAACAGACGCCGGCGATCACATAAACACCTATTAGCAGCTTCCACAGAGAGGACATCATCATCTGGGCTTTCCCAAATTGTTTAATGGCATATCGATCTTCTGACTTTGATTTGAAAAGTGATTTTAAAAACCTAATCAAATTTCTGTTCTCATTATTCTGGCATTTAGCAAATTGTCCTAATGTTAAATTACAGAAATCTCAATATATTACCATAATCACAAGTACAAATATACAGAATGATTACCTTTGAATTTACAGTTTAACTTTACTAATACTACTACTGCTATTATTATTACTTCCCAGCTGGAACTGGACTGAACAGTGCCGGGTCGAGGGGCTGCAGCTGGAAGAATCTGAACTATATCCGCTGCTGCTGAGAGAGGATTAGGACAAGCTCCCATTTTAAGAGTGAGGGAACAGAATTGTTCAGGAGCAGCTAATATAAATGGGGTGGGGGGGGGGGGGGTGAGTCATGGTGCTCTAATATTGCACACACTGTTAAAACGACCAGTTCCATTTGTCCGAGTTGGTACCTTTACTGTAAATAAAGGGACAAAATGTTGTGACTAACTTCAGGACAACCCAATATAAGTTCACGGTTAACAGAACTTGTCTGCTAAATGTCCACGTGTAATACTCAGCCATCCATGTACTGGAGACCAAAGCAGTGCAGCAACCACAGAACCGAATGAATGGCGGACTTACAGAAACTACCTGTGTAAATGGAGCATTAGCCAAATAAACTTTATAAGGCCATCGGTCAATATGCTTGATGTAGAATTTTTATATTTATTTTGACTGACGAAAAATAGTCAAATTTGATTTTGATGTCAAATATGGCCAATCTGCTAGCAGTGGCAAACAGAAATAGCATTTTGTCATCAGATTTGGAGGACCTGAAAAGTGCAAACATAAATGTCCCTCATTTATGTTTGCATAAATTTGTTTAGGAGCATGTTCGCAATGGATTCATCATGGAGCCACGGGAAACGAGTGCTTCAGCAGAAATAACAGGCAGGAACACTCGAGAGCATCAAAGCAAAGCGGCTGCTTTGTTTCCTGCAATCATTAATTAAAACGATGATTTGTGTTTCCTTCTGAGAGAAGTTTGGATTCAGAAACCTTTTTGTCTCGTTTTCTTCTCCTTCATCCTGCAGATCCTTTGCTGTCATATTTAGTGAAAATCAGAGGCTCTGCTCTGCAGAGCTTCGTGTTTCCTTCTGTCCGTCTTCACTACTACGTATTCGTTGTCTAGTAAAATGGATCGCATTTTCTTCTTACTTTCATTTCCAGGTCATTTTGGATTGTAATGTAAACACAGTTTTATCTTGGAGGACATTGTAAACTATTTATAAAGCACTAAACGTCTGATTTTGTTCTGCTTGTTCCTCAAATCATTCCAAGGAATTCACTGGAATAAAGAAAAACAGCACTATCTTCAAATAAAGCATCTGATTTGCTCCCTTCATATATTTCACACTCGGACGCTGCTTGATTCTGTTCGGAAACAAGTGAAATTCCTTCGTGCCCGTTGCAAATGTGTCTCCTCCTCTGCTAAGCAGAATTAAAAACCCAACTGAACTCACATGAACGAAGACGGAGGCTACGGCCTTACCTGCAAGACCCGCTTGGTGAGGCCCGTCTTCTGGGCAAGCTGCTTCAGGTCCTTGGCGTCTGGGTTGTGGTTGATGGCAAAGTAGGACTTCATGGTCCTGAGCTGATGGTGCTTGAACGACGTCCGCATGCGCTTGGTCTTCTGACTGGAGCTGTACTGGGATTCCCGGTCCATGGAATCGCCATCATTTTCATTACAGCTCAGCGCTGAGGCCCAACAGGAAGCAAAGAAGAAGAGCTGGTTAGATAAGCGGACCTGGCACCCACTGCTATTTGTTTATTCAATCCTCTGCTTCTGATTGGCTGTTTGCAGTGAACACTGTAGGGAATATTTTTTTGTGTCAGACATTTTCAAAGGTATTGTTTGATCAGATTATAGGAATTCATTGCATTCTGCATTTTAGACCTTTTATAGGTTCTTATTATGAATGCTGGAGAGGGGGGGGGGGCATTCATCTCTAAGGAATATCAAGAAATAAAAAAAAAGAAAACAAGTTCAACAAATATGAAGTAACCTCCTCAGCATGCAAATCTGTGGAAAGAAAAAGAAAGAAAGAAGACATTTCCAGGTGATTTAGGCTGTTCTAAATAATCTAACATGCGTCTCGTTATTGATCCTGTAAAGGTGTTCAAACTTTAGATTCGGGTTCTTCGTGTGATCTGAAGCCGTTGTTCTGATCCAACATGAACTGAACTGACAGCTGCACACCGTCTTTCGTAGAGCCTGACCCTGTCTCTGTCTGTCTTTCCTGGGAGGAGGTGTTAGCCTGGCTTCAGCACGCACGCACACACACACACAATAATAATAACAGCACGTGCATTTTCCCAGCCTGTAAATTCCCTGGCATCATTCAAAGTGTTGCTGCATGCATAACAGTTCGTGCTCAATATCAGAACACTGCAAATAATGAATATGAAGTGAGTGTAAATCCTCAGAATAACACTTTGCTTAATTAGCTGCACACACCAGGCAGCAAATGCTGCTTCCTATCAAAAACATATGGTCCAGCCTTTTATTAAAGGCAGCCTGTCTCCTCCTCGCCTCCTCATCCTCACGCACAACGTCTTCTTCACAGTCTGGAACCACCGCTGCTGATCCGGGTCACGTGACCCTCCAGGTGAACCTGTACTGTTGTTTCCGACTGTTAGCAGAAGAGGGCGCACTGCCTCTTCACTCTTAAGCAGGGCTCAGTTCCTTCCTCGGTTTTCTTGTTTTTGTTTTAACTTCAATGTAATGTAAGAAGCAAGAATAATTTAACTTCCAGAAAATGTCCTCTGAGGAATCAAATATCGGTCTGATTTAATCCATCACTAATAGGTGACGAATAGGTAATAATCGTGTGACTTTGTTTTTGCGCGCGGCCTCGCTGGTATTGTGAATTCCACTGATACGCAAAAAACGTGGTGCCATCTAAAAATAATTTGGTGGGTGGGGGGGGGGGGGGGGGGGGGCTCGTTTGATATGGAAACTAGTGAGAACAGAATAATCACTCTTGTTGGAGTTGTTGTAAACTCAACTGTTAAAAACTATTAAACAGTTTAGGTAAATAAAAAGAAGCATCGTCTCTATGACTTTAAACTACTTTATATTTTTACATGACTTTTCCAGCCACTTTTTTATGTACTATAGGAACGTAAATTAACTAAAGTCAACGCATTAAAAACATTCTGCTGTAAGGAAGTTGTCGTGCAGTGAATAACTCCTCAAGTTCCATCGAAATCAAACACACCCTGTTTGGCCCGTTCTCAAATGTGGGTCCAGTGGTGTGTGTGTGTGTGTGCGTGTGCGTGTGCGTGTGCGTCTGTGTGTGTGTGTGTGTGTGTGTGTGTGTTTTATGGAGGGGGGTGTTATGCTTTTTCAGCAGCGGGGCTATATTTATTTATTGTTATGCATTATTATAATTTAGAAATACCTCGATGACTTAAAAGTCTTGTTTCAGTGGTCTCATGAAATCGATATCGCTGCATGATACAAGTTTGCAAAAGTTTGCAACTGTAAAGTGGACTAAAACAAAGGACTTGAAAAAATTATGAACTAAAGTTTACATTTATTTTAGTTTAGATTTATTAATATCATTATATAAGAATTTTAAATTTGATTGACAAACCTCCAACAATGTAATTGTCTATTTTAGGTTCGCAACGTGTGAATGAGCTGAAAGCTCAGTGGACAATATACACGAGAAATACCTTAATGAATACAAATAACATGTCAGAAATCTATTAAAAGCAAATAACCCAAATACCAACTGAAGCAATGCGATAATGATTTAAAGTTTGTCTCTTGCTGGGTGTTTAAAATATAATAATAGCGGGGGATTGTCTGGTCAACTAAAGTTCTGAAAACTCGCTGCAGAAATATTATTGAGTCGCAGACAAACACGACTTGAATGTTTTTGTTTGTGTATTTATTCTAATGAGGAATTCCACTGAGAGAATGCTAAAAAGACTTTTCATTCATGGAGTCCTTCAGTTGAAATTACCTTCACGATTATTCTGCATTGTTCAATCTCTTCTTCTGATTGTATTTTGGATTTAAAACATTTAAATGAACATTCACACGAGGCTGATTAACATGCTCTGAGCATCGTCATCGGCGGCTCTCTCACCTGCGTTGTAGGCGGCGAGCTCGGCTCCGGGCCCGGGGCTCTTCCTCTTCCTGGGCCGGCCTTTCTGCACTGTCCCCACGCCGTTGAAGTAGGATAGTCCGAGCGTGTTGGCCGGGCCCAGGCCTCCTTTGTGCGGGACAACGTCCGCGTGGTTAAAGTGAGTCTGATATTCTCCCTGGATGAGAGTCTCAAAGTGCAGCCGACAGTACACCAGGCTGTCCTTCATGCCGAAGTGGTCCCCGGTGGTGAGCATCTTGCTGCAGGTGGTGCAGGTGAAGCAGTTGAGGTGGTAGACCAGGTCCCGAGCGCGCATCACCATCTCCGAGGCGGAGATCCCCAGGTGGCACCGAGCGCATCTCTGCACCGAAAATCTTCTGCGGACAACGCAGAACCTCCGTCAGTGTTTGCGTTTAGGTTTAAGATGACAGACACATGACGCGTCGCTGCGCAGCAACGTGACCGAGGATGGAGAGCAAACCCGCAGCAGCCAGACATGCAGCCGGCGTCCATGCGCCGAGATTTAATGACGTCAATGACTTTGAGAAAGCAGCTCTGCCGTTTGGAGGGATCTGAACCAAGCCTGACATGGAACTGACTGATTTTTTATTATTTTTATTATTGAATAGTCAAACCGCCTATTCTCCCCTGTGAGTGCATTGACGGGGGGGTAGAGGATATGTGTGTGTGTGTGTGTGTGGGGGGGGGGGGGGGGGGTCACACAGCTCCTCACTAAAAGTCAATATTTCCATGCTTGAGTTTCAGAGACTTTATATAGTTTTCCTGTCTTTACACGGCAACAATGAAATATGGAATTGTATCTGTGAAGGTGAGTTTTCAGTATACAGCCGAATAATCAGGACAGAAGTAACGTAATAATAATATAATATAAGTACTAAATATAGAATTGCTCCTTTTAATTACCAAGGAATTGTTTAATATATATATTTTACAAGTATATATATATATATATATATCGGTATATCAAGTGAAGATTCTCAACACTGCCGCGCGCGTGCTGGCTGCAGGCCCTGCGCGGGGGCGCGCGCCCTCCTACCTGTAGTAGTCGTCCTTGCAGTAGATGCTCCCGTCCTTGCTGAAGCAGGTGAGCTCAGACTCCAGGTTGAGTTTACACTCGCAGCACTTGAGGCAGCGCATGTGCCACTGCTTGTCCACGGCCAGCAGGTAGTAGCGGTCCGCGATCTTCCTGCCGCAGCCGGCGCACAGGGCGACGCGCTCGCCGGTCATACACTGCATGGACTGCGGGACCAATGGGGGGGAGGGGGGACACAGCGTCAGAGAAGAGAAACGAGTCGATCGATTCTGATCTGCAATCATTAAATGCATTGCAACACGGAAGAGTGCGTAAAAGAAATCAGAGAAAGTGTTGCGTCACAGACGGGCCAGGGTGACCAATCACAGGAGAGGATTTCTGGACGTTTCAATGGAATATTAAAGGGGATTTTTTTTTTTTATGATTTCATTGCCACAACTTCAGAACCACCGTAAATTCAAGTATTTGAACAATATACCAATGCAACCACAGACTTAAAGGTGCAGTTCAGTAAAATGTAAAGCTAAAAGCTAAATGTCAGAAATGTAAAAAACTAGAACATTTTCGTTCCAATTAAAGGAGATCGGGTAATAAATACTCCGTAATTATTATTTACATGCATATCTCCGAATGTCATGAAACACAGACGACTACATATGATTCAATTATTTGTGAGAGCATTTGTGATTCATTTATACAAATGCAACCCTAAAAGCAGGAATGGATTTTAGTCTGCATGAATATGTGCTGCTAATATTCTTATAATAATAATAATAATAATAATAATTATTATTATTATTATGGTAATATAAGCTACAACAGCAAATATTATTTTTTTTACATTTTAGAGGCCTATACGAAAGAGACCCGCTCATATCCACAAATGATGGAGGCTGACTAATATTTTTTTATTCCACCATTTATTTTATTTTCTTGCTAGTGAATTGAAAAGTTTTATTTTTTTCGTTGATGTATTTTATTTTAATTAAACAGAGATAATCTGTCTAATAATAATTTGTTATTTTCATGTGCAACAAAGAAATCCAGTTTAAATTTAGATTAGATTATTGTGTGCTTCAAATTGACCTTTAATAGATGGAAATTGATGAATTTTACTTTTAACTAATAATAATACTTGTTCGACTCCTATTTTCTGATTATTATTATTTTTATGTTTTACATTTTAAAGACGCTTTAAAAGAAATCTGCGTGTTTTGGCCTATTGGGGGAAGTTTGTCATCTTGAGAGACGTTTAAAATGAGAAACTTCAAGTTTTCAGCGTTCAGCTTCAGACTTGAAGCGTTCGAGGCTGAATAGCAGAGCTTTAAGAGTTCACATGTCTGCAGTCGATGCTGCCGAAGCGGCCAAAACGAATCTGTCCTACCGACTCTGATTCCCCCATATCGATGGCCGAGCTGATGGCCGCTGTCTCGCTCTTTCCTCTCCGGTCCATTTCTTCCACCACGCCGCGCACGTCGCCTCCAGGGAGGCCGTGGAAAAGCATCGTTGCCGCAGAGGGAAGGATGTTAAAACTGTTCTCTTCGGATCTGCACGCCAAGATGTCCATCAGGCGCAATAATGCCACACACACACGTACACAAAAAAGGCTTTTCCCTCTTTCTTGCCGTGACAAGTGAGAAATCCAGATCAGGGAGGAAAAAATCTGAGTGAAAATTGGACACGTGTTCTACACACTACGTCTCATCTGCCAATGGAAGCCGTCATCCGAATCTCTGTAGCTCTCATTATTAATAAGCTCTGATGAATTCATAAATACGCGCCTCTCCTATTGGAACCTACTTCATCCCAGGTATCGTATAATCGTTGTGTCATTACCAATTACTCTTTTTATACTTCCTTTTCCATTTACGGTGAATAAACATACCAACTGTGGAAGCCCCCGCTGCATGGGTCTCAGCGCGGACGCGTATCCCTGGCTGGGAGGAACATTTCGACCTATCGACAGGATGCAAAGCAAAAATATCTCCCTTCTTTTTTTTTTTGATCAGAAAAATACGCCACTAAACAAATCTGTATCTTCCTGCATCACAGCGTCAGAATGAACAGCAGCAAAAAGGCACGTCCAGAAGCGCCGAACCTTTGGGGGGGGGCTGCCTCCCTCCTCCGGGGTCAACAGTCCAGCTGATTTCTCTCAAAGTCCTTTTGCTTCGCAAAGGAAAAACAAAACTTGAAGATAAAAAAAAAACAGTTATAAAAACGTGTTTTATAAAATCCCGCCAGCCGTTTGAGGGACGCAGTTTTCCTTTTACACTTTGTCTTTAGCCAAGGAGCTCGTATGCGTGCGCGTAACGGCAGAGGAGGAGGAGCTGGCGCTCGATGACTGATGATAGGCGAATGTTTGCTGGCCCCCCGAAACCCGCCGTTCCTCCTTCTTGGGTCCCGGTTGGACTCTGCGCTCCTTATCAACGGGGCCCTTTTGCGTCACGACGCACCATTTACGTTCATTGGCTGTTCCGCCGCCACCGAACTGTTCTGCTGTACTTTTACCGACTGGTCTGGAAAAAGTCGTATCACCTTTACCTCCCTTGCCCCCTGCCCCGGGCCCCCCAGGTTTAAGGGTTAAAGAAAGCGAAGAGAAGCGCGAGCAGAGGCAGGTTGCGAGCTCTGAGGTGTCGGAGCTGCGCGTCTGCGCTGCTCAGGGGCTCCGGACGCACAGACAGAGTCCCACACGGCGCTCTCAGCTCCTCCACGGGGCCTGCAGGGGTGGGCTGTGGGTGTCTCCCCGAGCAACGCAACCGTTTTGAATGCGATCCTTTTTTTTTGTGGTTTGATATTTTGAATTCAAAAACGTACTAAACACATTCATAAACGACAATGTTTTAGCTTTTTTATCTTTTCATTGACCAACTTGTGAATGTTATTCCCTGTTTGAGAGGCTATCGAACCTTTAATGTGGTCGAAGACTCAGAATAATTTGTTCTAAATGTTATTTTCATGGCACTTTTCTCCGTATCAAAATTATGAGCCAACACAGAAACATTTTTGATTAGAGCTCAGAGAGAGCTGAAACAAACCGATGCTTAACATTTGGCTGCCACATTTGACTCTGCGCCTCCCATCCGTTCGCTTCATTCTCTTTATTTCCTGAGACCTCCAGCTCTCTCCTTTCATGTCGTTTGGAAGCCCACGTCAGACGCAGCTCAGCTGAGCTGATCCCGGATCCGGATCTAATTAGCTCTCTGCTCTTAATTGGGAAGAGAAAGTGGACTTCGTCATCAGAGGATGCGTTTGAGGACCGGAGGAGAGATGGATCTTAAACAGAATATGTAGCCCTTTTTTTTTTTTTTTTTTTTTATAAAAAAAAAAATCCAAGTCAATAAATACATAGAGCAATTAACTCGTATGCATTTTTACGTGTAGCAACGTGTAAAAAGATGTCTACACTCAACGAATAATTGGAAACAGAAATAAAATGGTCCGTTTCCTTGATATTTATAATTCATTTTCTATCACTCTCTTCTTTCTGGAATACCTGTCTCGCCCCCCTCCCGCGCGTAACAGCCCGCTTTTAGGACATTGTGAAATGTTATAGCGCAAATATGGTGTTAAGCTCCTAAATCCTGATGCATATCATAACCTCTGTAATACCCTTAATTGAATACATGCATATTTATCATCTGCCTTTTCGAGCTGCTCAGGCTTATACATTAAACATAACCAGCGTGTCTGCGGGCGTGTATGAAATATCAGATTCGGTGGTTGTCTGAGATTAAGGGAGAAATAGAAATTGCGCGTGTTTGTATGGGAAAGAGGCCGCGCGCTTTATTTCTCTGACGGCGTCTAATTCATTCACAGTGCAGTGATTTAAAAAAGGTAAAACTGAAATACAGTCCACCCACTATTCACACGTGCGCGCGCACACGTAGTTTCCTTTTCTTTTCTTTTTTTTAAACATGGGGGCAGGAGACGCATCTTCTGGAGATCAAAGACGCAAGAATGGGAATCAAAAGAGAAACTATCACCAGTCTGCTGTCGGGAAATGTTTAGTTCCGCTTCATGATATTTATTCCATTGTTGTATTTACAACATCAGATTAAACACAAGTATTCTCCATGCACTTCCCTGTGCTGCGTGCATGCGCACACGTGCTCAACACTGTCCAATCAAAGACATCCTAATGAGGACGCTGAAGCAAGGCAGCTGCAACTTCAATCAAAATATGACGATTTCGGACTCGAACTATAAAATTTGTGACGAATTTTTTGTTTAAATAATTGAACCAAATTGCAGGTTTTGGTGGGACTTTTATTTTGGAAGTGTAGACAGGATGGAACGATGGACTGTGGAATGCTATTTGTCAGATAAGACGCACTGCTGGAAAATCTTTCTGGTTTTACAGGTCAGCTGTGGACGGGATGCACCACTGCCTTCAGGCAATAATAGATCTAATATAGTTTTTGAATTATTATGAGGACATTTCTTCATTTTTTAAGTATATTTGTAAAAACTTAAAGTTAATACAAATATTTAACATTCTTTCTTATTAACTGAAATGACTACGTCACAGCTACAGGGCTGCAGCCATGATTCTTATCTCCCTCAGTTTGACAGAACCAAACAATTAAATGATTGAAATGTTTGACTGATTTATATTTTGGATATTTTCTTATTTTATTAACTATCCCTCCATGAATAGTTGAGCAGGCCTAGTAGGCCTAGTTAAATGTCAGTTTCATTGTGAAATGGGGGAGTATGGATGTGCACGAGCATTTGATCAACATTAATATCACAGTTGTAAAACGTCAAAGACATCGTGTTTGAAGGGAATCTGGAGACTCTACTCTTCTGCATCCACTTTTAACACGATCATCGACGCCTCTCAGCAACCTGCAGGACTCCAAATGGAGAGAAATGCCCGTCATCGGCTTCCCTGCTCTGTGAAGTCGTTCATTTATTTATGTAAGAATTTTTTTATTCCCAATAAATGATTACATTTGGTGGTGGTGGAAATATACTGGTTTATAATGTCTTGAAAAAAGATTGCAAATAATCTAATTTGTACACAAACTACGAAGTGTTATTAAATATATGAGGTAATTCATCAATCCAATCTGAAACATTCCACGAAAACAAATACAAAAAATAAAATTAAAGCCGCAAGCGGCATCGTAGGCCCTCGCCGGCCGACAGGCCGATGAGCTGACCCGCTGACGCACGCCGCTTTTGTCCTCAGTGCTTCACAAGTGTTTATATTTGAGCTGCCCACACTTCAGGCTTTAACTGTATTGGGGTAATATGGGACATTTTGGACATTGCCATGGCAACAGCGTAAAAAGTGCAGCCTGGGTGTCATTGACCTTTTCGACCGGCATGTGTGTGAGAATGTATGTGGCAAATTTGGGACGTTTCCATGCTAATATGTCATTTTCTTAACATTGGTGATTTTTTTGTGTCGCACTCATTTGATTAACATGGGGAATGCCGGCCATTGCCACGGCAACACCATAAAAACAACACCATGGTTACAATTGTGGTTTTTGATCGGGACCACATGAGGGAATTTTCTGGAAACTTTCAATCATTTCAAACTATTTTTTAAATTCCCATTCAATTTTTGTTATCGTTCTCTAGGGGGCGCTGTAAGGCCGATTGTCAAAGTTTCCCTTTTAAAGTGTCCAGGTAGGAAGGGTCAATAAGTGTTTAAAATTTGGTTTGGATTGGAGTGTGTGTGTGCAAACGCTGACTCGGCAGTTTTTAAGTTTCAATCCAATATGGCCGCCTTTCTGTGTGTATGGGGGCGTGGCCATAATACTTTTTTTTTTTGCCCTGACTTGACGCATGTCTGTACCGAATTTCGTGGCTGTCCGACAAAGTTGGCGTCGGACCCCCCATAGGCACAGTGCATTGTGATTTTTGTAGGTAGGTCTAAATAGAGATATGTCTAAAATATGTTTTCAAAGCCCCAAAAGATTTCACCCACGCCAGGAAAAGTGTGTTTTCACGGAGCAGACGGGGCAGACTAGGTGGGGGTGGGGGGTTGTCTTGCAGACAGCAAATGTGTATTTAAAGACTGACATGAAAACACTTGGCTATTATGCTATATTCAAATGTCTCAGTGAAGATGTGGATAAATGGAGAAAGTGCCCTGATACTCCGGAGGGTTCGTGCGTTTCAAGATTCTGTCACTCTGTCCATATTGTAGAAAGTGTTTCCCTCAGTTTTGAAAAGGCCGCTAATTCCTGAAGGTGCAGATGATGCGGCGTCAGTGGCCTCAAAGGTAAACCTGTTACTGCAATATGAAAATAGGTTTGCATACTTGTTTGTTTTGTTTGTTTCACATCAAGATGAACACACAGATTCATTAAAAAAGACCAACAAGTCGTTGCTTGCAAAATGTGATTATCTAATGCAAGAGTTCAACCAATGTCCTGATATAAGCGAGGGGCGACTGCACTGGCAATAAGTTCAGAGTTCACCATCCTAATATTCCTGCAGCAAGCAGCTTATTTAAATACTTTGAAGAACACGTATGCCTGTGTGTGTGTGTGTGAGAGTGTGTGTGTGTGTGTGGTTGTTTGTCGAGGACTAAAATGCTGATGCGGCGCCGCTGATTACTCCGTGTCCCGTAATGATTTCCAAACAGGCCAGCCATCAGGAACACAAATCTGCATTTCTCAGAAAAACATCACCCTTGTCAGGCTCCCGGCATCTTTTTGATCTCCTTGCATTTTTTAATTGTGCTCTGCATAAAGGTAGACGGGGAGGTGTGGGTTGTGCTGGCTTTAATGGGATGCTGCTGTGAAAGTGGGGAGTGGGTTACATGCTCTCAGAGGAGAGCTCGCCTGTAATTAAGAAAAGGAACAAAGCAGAGGAGAATAAAAAGCACATGAGAGGGAGGAGGCACATCACCTAATAACACCATCATCCACGACTTTGCCCGCGTGTAAACACACTTTATGCTAAAAAAAGAAAAAGGAAATAAGAATAAACACAGAGCATGAATAGGACAGCACACCTGAGTCTCAGATGCCAGCGTCTGCAGGCATGTAGAGGATTTCCTCTGGTACGACGCATCACATGCAACATCAGCGTCTTCTTACTGGACAAAGGACATTTCAATCTCATCATGGCAGAGCCTCACTGGAAGCAGGAAGACGAGTGGAGGAAAAGCTTTAGGAAAAGGCCCAAACTCCACTCTTACTGCTGCATCGTTACTGGAGACCTTTCACACAGAATTAGAAGGGGGGGCAGCATATGGCTTGGTATATGTAATGATGATTATGTTCTACTCCCCCTTCCTAGAAAGCATCTTGAGATCAAAATATAATAGGATCATTACAAATAAGGCAAAACAGGGTTTTTGTCATGAAAAAAAGAGGTGTGAGAATTTTCAACCTGCACGGCACTAAATCTGTACGTGTAATTGAACAATTACAATTCACATAACTTGGCTTGCCTTTACCAAACAATGAAGGAAAGAACTGTTGAGCACATGTTAATTATTGGCCTGTTTGTGCCTGCGTGTCTAAAATTGCGAAATAAACATTCATCCTGATTCTTACCTGTCTTCTAACAGGAAGTTAGAGGAGCTGTGAAAAGAAGGGAGGGAAGAAGGAGAGGAGGACTCCTGACATGTCAGCATTCATCCAGTCTTCCTAAAGCAGAGTCTCCTGCCCCGACATGAATTTAAACACAGTACAGTGTTAGATGCGTCCGCTGATCCAACAGAGCAGTCATTCAAGTGAAACATCACTGAAACATCACGACAGGCTGTACAAATGGAACGAGCTGAAATAAGAACTCAGGAAATTACAGTAGTTTCTAATAATAGGTCATATTACAACTGTAATTGTTATTGACTGATTGATTGGTTGCTGATTGTGTGTGTGTGTGTGTGTGTGTGTGTGTCTAAGAAGTGTGTTTTCTTATGTGCTTAAAAAAAACTAAAATACTAATAATGAGAAAAGTTACCCAGATGTTTCTATTTTTTCATATATTCAAAAGGGCAGAAAACAACAGTGAAAGAGCAAATACAGTAATACCTTGAGATACGAGTATAAAATACGTTCCAGGACTGAGCTCGTAACTCAAATCGCTCATTTGTTAAATCAATGTTTCCCATATAAAATAGCTTAAAACTAAATGTATCAGTTCCGGCATCTAAAATCAACGTGAACAGATCTGTCAACCCCTTTTCACTGGCAGCTGTACTCAGGACCCTTTAAAACCGTGCAAATGTGCACGTATGTTGGAGCGGGGGGGCGTTGATCTGGAGAGTCGTGACGACTATCTCCGTTTCTGGCCTCCTGAAAGGTGAATTTTCAGCGCATCTTCACCCCTTGCTTTCTTTGGACCCATCACGTCTTATAAATAATATAAATTTGCGCTCCTATTGCAAATTTACACTCGCATCTCAAAGCAAAATATTGCTCATAAGCTTGCTTGTATCTCAGAACACTCGTATGTCACGGCATTACTGCACACACACACACACACACATCCATCAGAGCTTCCGAGTGGGAAGCTACTGACGTCTATCCCGGTAACTCTTAGTTGTAGATGGAACTTCCTGCTGGGCTTTGCTGCTTGTCGCGCCTCCTCCGGTGCCCATGGGGCAGCTACCGGGTTAGCTGCAGGGCAATCAGTCAGGAGCCACCCTTCACCAACATTTCTGCCCTTAATTCCTGGAACGTCTCCTGGGGGCGGAGCAGAGACGGAGACTTCTCCCTGTCACCCCCTGCCGCTGACAGATGGTACTTCTGGCAGCTGATGTTGGGGTTGCATCCCTGAGAGAGAGCGTGACCTTGCAGCCAGACAGAAGGTGTGGCAGGCTTGCAACTGGAGCGCCGCAAAGTGGTCAAAGCTCCTCGCTTCCGAACCATTGATGGAGGTCACATAGACTGGGACGCGTGTCATGGGTTGAGCAAAGGAAGAAACTTAGCCTTGCCTGTGGGATCTTTCACAAGTCGGACCAACTGATGTTACGGTTGACAACTCCCGGGTTGTCCAGCTTCCTTGTCGGCTCTGTGGCACGACCTTAATCTTGCAGCGCTCTTCCTCCATCCTCGTCCCCTTCTACCAGCCACCTCCTTCTTCTCTTTGCGGGTAGCCTTGGACCAGAACCGTGACCCTTGTCCCCATCCGAGTCCTGCTCTTCCTGCCTGGACTCTGCCCACGATCTCTTGTTGTTGCAGTAACAAAGGAATGCAGGAGGTTGGCGAGAGGGACACTGGGATAGGGAGAGAGGATTTTAAATGTAGCTCAAAACTTAGGTAAAATAAAAGTCAGCAAACAGAAAGAAAAAAATCTGTCACAGTATCGCAATGTTCGATTGGCAGGAGATCTCCAAGAACGGCTGTGGAAAAACACCTGTGAGTGAAAGGATCCAAAAATACACAGCAGACAGCAGTGTGAAGGACGGCCCAACAGGAACACCACTAATGACCCGTCCAAAATTACAGGTAGTCACAGTAATGGCAGGAGGGAAGAGCAGTAAATGTAGGAGGGCGGAGGTGAAGAACGGAGCCACCCTGCCTCTTTATGCTCGACATATTTTAGGAGCCACTGCTCACACAGAGGTTGGCGGTTCGATTCCCGGCTCGGGCACATGTGTACACTGTCGTTGTGTCCTTAGGCAAGACACTTCACCCACATTGCCTGTGTGAATGTAGTGAGCGAGTGAATGTCGGTGGGGTCAGGACTCAGGAGGACTGATGGCTCGGATTGGCAGCCTCGCCCCTGTCACCTTACCAAGTATGGAGTGAATGAATAATGCAGCGTCTTTGAGTATCTAGAAAAGTGCTATATAAAATCAATGCATTATCATTATTATGACCCAGCTGGCAGGGGGACGGAGTAGACATGAAGTCCCCCAGTCTGATGACAGGGTGACGGAGAAGACATGAAGTCCCCAAGTCTGATGACAGGGTGACGGAGAAGACATGAAGTCCCCCAGTCTGCTGGCAGGGTATCGCAAAGGGACGGAGAAAATGTGAAGTTAATTAATATTCTAATTAATACAGTGCTGTAATAAGTATTCTCAGATATTGCAGTTAAAAGTGAAGTATTAAAACGAAAACACTTGCGTGAAGTACTTTCACTTATAGACCAATATATAGCATTTGAGTAGAGTTATCATTGTAGCTGCTCCCCAGGGAGGCGTCCATGGGGCATCCTAAATAGATGCCCCCCCAGCCACCTCAGTTGACTCCTCTCCTCCGATGAGGAGCAGCGGCTCTACTCTGAGTTCCTCCCTGGTGACTGAGCTCCTCCTCCTGTCTCTCCTTTCGGTCATGGCCCTGAGCTCATGGCCGTAGGTGAGAGGAGGAACGTAGTTTTAGATCCAGAGCCCTTCCGGAGTCCAGCATGCTGCTGAAGCAGGTCTGACTTGCTGCCAAGCTCTCATTTATATCATTATATATATATATCACTTTATATCATTCAGTATTAGATGGGACATAAAGCTGAGACACGCTTTGCTCTGGACCATCGATTCTAGAAGCAGATGATTCATGGGCTTAGATCTGCAGGGCCGATCAGCACATGTCAGTTACTCAGGAAGATCAGCATGTGATCACGTGTTTGCTTGTCCCGATACGACACGTCGCTCTAAATCATTAACCGAAGGGACACATCGTGCAGAAACAATTAACAGAGTTCGAGGCTTTATAAGGGTCACTATTTGTGTATTGTGTATTTGTGTCTAATAGGCCTGATCACAGAGATAGTTTGATGTCATGGGGGGGGGGGCACCTTAGCGAAAAGTCCGGACATCTCGTCACCATTAGATGGGCTTCATGCCACCTTTTTGGGTCTTTATGGAATTAAAGCTTGGCCAGCAGACGGTCCTGCGCTACATATATAACAAGGACAAAAAGAGAAATGACCTTTTGATCACCAATCTAAGAATCATTAATTCATTAATTACTACTGATAAGGGTCCAAGGCCCCTCCCTTTGTATGGAGATGATCACCGATTGGCTGCCCGTTTGCCTTCCTCTCATGACAGTGCTGGGGCAGTTGTTCTCCGGGTTTTGTGTGGTGCCGCTCTCCCGTCCCAGACCGTGTCAATCAGCCCCAGACTGCAAGGATTACAAAAGAAGCCCATTCTGCCCCCAGGAGCCCCTCTTTGGAAAGCAATTCTAAAACTTACATGCCTCTTATTTGTTGGGTCAGAGGTTAAATTGCTGACCCTCCCCTCCACCCCCTTCTTGCTCTCCCCACCGTTGCCAAGCTGTACTCTGAGTCTTATATTTACATGGATTAGAGTCTTTTCACGCTGAAGAAAGGAGCTGGTTCACAGTCAAAGCCCGAGGAGCAGCCATGCTGCCCGAGTGGCCACATTATTCACTGGCAGACAATGACCATATTGTAGTTATGTGGAAAAGGAGGGGGCAGGAGGAAAGAGAAATCCCCCCCCCCCCCCCCTTTACCATGGCAAAGTCCTACACTTGTGCCACAGAGAGGGGAGGGCTGAGCCCCATCCACTTTTTCAAGCAGTGCAAACAAAGCCTGCCCACTGTGAACAAGATGAAGATGTCAAAAGCTTTTAGGCAGGGGGGTGAGATGGGGTTTAGGGGATAAACCAACAAAACAAGTGAAAAGGTCTTTCTCAAATGGATAAATCCGACTAAGTCTACATTTCCACATCAGATTTACTCTCTCCTCTCGCATCCCCCCCCCCCCCCCCCAATAACCTTTTCAAATCAAACCATATAGAAAAAAGGAGAAGGCAGAGGGATGGAAGTTTTCACTTTCAAAAAGGTTTTTAAAAAGCTCCTTCTTCTGTCAGAACTGAAAAGAGACAAACAAAATAATGGAATCATCTGCTGTGATATTCACCTCCCATAATGCAACGTTTCCCAGCAACCATTTGTCATACCTTTAATTGTAGCGCGCTTTACATTTGAAACAAATCTCAAAGTGCTCTATGAAAGGAGAAAATAGAGAATTAAAAAGACTAAAATAACAACATTTGACAAACGACTGCTGCAAAAAGCTAAAGAAAAAAAGTAGCAAAGCTTTGCATAATAAATCAAATTAGATCTTAATTTTAGACAAATCCAGGAATATCCTTGGTACGGACGGGCACTATGGATTTCTCTTGTTATATTAGTAGAAGAGGAGTGTCAGGATATTTATTCTCAATGCGGACCTTTTGCAGAGTGATGTCGAGCAGGACAGGGGCCTGAGGCGGGGGGGGATGAATGACTTAAAGAGCTTGGTATACAGCCGCGGCTAATTCACATGCAAATAGACAGCCTTGCACTGACTCTGATTAACTCCCTGTGAGTTCATAGTTTCCCTGCTAACAAAGATTTAGTCGCTTTTGAGCGAAGCAGAGCGACAGAGAGACAGAGAGCCTTACAGTAAAGCCCCTTTAGGACATAATGCAACCTCCATCTTGTTGCCCTAATCCGCCTTGCAGATGTCGGACATCGCAGCAAGGAATGGAAGAAAAAAGGAGACAAAAGAAAGCAGCACTTGCTTCACTTGTTTCTCATTCCAGCCCAGCAGCAAGAGTCTTCCAGAGCCCCGTGACTGAACACGATGAATGGCGCGGGATTGAGCCAGCGGCGAGCGGCGTGGCCGATGGACCCGGCCTGTAACGGCTCATCAACAGCAGCCATGCAAGTAGTGAAGATTGTGTGTTGGCAAAAATCAGCATCATCAAGTCTTCTATTTAAAATTAGGCATTCAGTCAAACTCAGAGCAACATGATCAATATAGGAAAACACTGAATCAAAAGGAGCCAGAAACAAATTTGGATAAACTGTATTTAGACGATGGCCCACAAGACGGTGTCCCCAAGAAAAGTCCAGTCAAAGAAAGATACGATTCATTTAATGGGGAAAATCTCCAGGGGCCATCACTTCTGCTTATTTAAAAAGAAAAATAATTTCACTTCTTTTGCTGTTGTTGACTTCTATCCCCATTAAGTAGATATCATTTGCTTTTTGTGCTCCTTTGCTTCTTTGTAAACTGCACAGTCAGCATTTCTTCAGTTATGTGTGTGAGGCTTCCACAAGGTGCAGCCCCCGTCTCCTGAAAATGGAATAGATAATAAAAAAAGAAAGAAAGCAAGGATGAGTGGTTGACTGCATCATGGTTGTTTGTTCTTTCTATCTGAAAAAACGTTGAAAGTATTAAACAGGCACGGCAGGACTTTCACGCTTTACCTACATTGTCAACACGGTTTTCTGTTCTTCAGCACAGGAGCTTTGAGACATGCTTCTAATCGCTGACGCAACCTGACAAGATCATTTTTTGGGATTTGAACCAATAACAATACGACCAACCAACCAACAAGTGGCGCAGTGGTAAGCGCTGTTGCCTCACAGCAAAAAGGTCACAGGTTTAAATCTGACTTGCGATCTTTCTGTGAGGCGATGTTCTTCCAGTGTCTGCGTGGGTTCGGTCCAGCTCCCCCCCCCCACCATCAAAAACATGCAAATGAGGAGAATTGCTGACACTAAAGTGTGTGTGTGTGTGTGTGTGTGTGTGTGTGTCTACGTGTGGACCTGCAATCAACTGGTGGCTTTTTTTATAATCCGAGCCGTGGTGCAGAATGTTGGGTTAATTTTTAGCTTGACAAGTATAACTCTGTATAACGCTTGACAAGTTACAACTGTGTAACAAGAATATACACAGATGGGTACACAAGTAGTTGTACATGTAGTGTGAACTCTATAAGTATGAGAACAGCAAAGTCAAGTTTTTTTTAGGGTTTAGGGTCATGTCAAAGCAAAAGTTCATCATTTGCCTGAATATGATATATGGTGTCATGTATCTCTACGTCTCTCGGCTGGCCTGGGAACGCCTCGGGATCCCCCCGGAAGAGCTGGAAGAAGTGGCCGGGGGAGGCAAGTCTGGGCTTCCCTGCTTACGCTGCTGCCCCCCCCCCCCCCCCCCCCCGCGACCCGACCCCCGATAAGTGGTTTGATGGAGGGATGGTGTCTTGTAAGTCACCCAACAATACAATCTAGCTGCTAACCCAACCACAAAGCTAACCAACCAACCAACAACAAACGCAACACCAAACCAACCAACCACATGACAAGGCAACAAGGCACGCAGCTAAACAGCAGCCAACCAACCAATGAAACAGCCAGTCTAACGAATCTAATCTGTAATCATTCATTCAATCATTCAGGTTATTTTTGTGATACAGAGTTAACTAAAAAACACTTCCCGGTGACGTGTGCTCAACTCCATGCCATGTTTTGCCTTGTTGCTTATGACTAGGAGAGCTGCATGAAGGTGACTTTCCGGGCGTCGCTTTGATGACCGGATATCGGCGCCGCCCTTAGCCCGAGCACCAGCGGCACCCTGCTGACTCGGCTCTCCGTGTGTGAAGCCAGGAGAATAGCCTTCGTCGAGGTGTACTGCCTTCAATTCTCACTCATCTCCCCTGGCAGAGGGGTGTTAAATTATACGCTCCAGGGGATTCATATTTTTACAAGAGCCAGGTTATTAGGCAAACAGGCTCTGCACATGTCCCCCGCTATGACAGTTTTCACAGTCAAGTATTTCAACCTTTATTTCCATCCAAGTACCGCCTGCACTCCCCTTCGCACCATTGGTGACACACACGCACACACCCGTACACACATACACACACACACAACTACTACCACCCCTCACCAATTCTTGCTGCCTCTCCCTCTAACTAGGCAAGAGCCCCCCCAAGTCTGTGGAGAGGGTGTGATCACAGTATAGTTGCTCTCTGGGTGCAAGACTCCAGGCAGATTCAAACTTCCCAAACTACCATGTGGATTGACAGCACTGCCCTGCAGCCCCCCTCACCCCTCACTCTGCAACTTTATTTATAGTTTCCATCTGCATCGTTCATACAGAGAGCGCCCCCCCCCCCCCCAAAAAAAGAAAAAAACAGTTTCTGACAATTTGTTCATGAAAAGGAGACAAATTACGAATGTGAGCTTCACCTTTGTACTTTGAAAATGCCTTTTAAATAACCCGAAACGGCCCTGATGAAAAGACCAAGGGACATCAAAGCGGCGCGCCCCCCGACGGAAAGGTTACACGTGGAGCCTGATTCGCTCGCATTCTTCCTCGCTCAGCTCTCATTAGCCGCTCATTTTAATCAGATGCACCATCAATTAGCGGGACTTTTCACGGCGTTTGATGCTGAGAAGTTGCCTCTCAAGGACGCAGAACTTTCAGCACACTCAAATGGGGGCGGGGGATTTAGTGAAGCCTCCAGATCCAGCTTTACTCACGGCTGCGCCTTTTATTGCCACCACAGAGGAAGTGGTTAATTTTGAGCGAGCCAGAGTTCAAGCCAATAGAGCACATACGTTTCAGTGTGAGTTTTTGGGGGTTGTCTGTCAAAACGTAGCACGAGGCCGAGGCAAAGAGGCGTCGCTGCAGTTTGCAGGTCACTGCTGTTCTCCGAGAATGAATCAGCTTTGATTCTTCATCAGACATTACAAAATTAAGGGCGAATAAAACATTTGATTTGAGATGATGCACATCAAATGAGTGAAGTTGAATCTGCCAGTGCATTAAGATAATTACACTTTGATTTCTCGAAAAACAAAACCACTTTGGAAAAGCCAATAGATCTCTTTAAACAAGAGCCCCCCCCCCCCCCCCTCAAACAACTATTAGGTTAAATGTACTTATAGGAGTATAAAGAAACTAACAATTATGTAAGACGTGTGGAAAGAAACAACAATGCTTTAAAAGTTCACTGAATAAAAAACAAACAATTGATTAGAGATTATCAGCTCAGTTCTTGGATCAAACAATGAGCACAGTTCTGTTGGGAATACGAGAAGACGTGATAAAGGATCGGATCAAATGCTGGGAAAGCTGTTTGGAAGTTATATATTTTAATATGACATACTTGTAGTTTCAAGAATCTTGTTAGTCAGAACTCAGAATCATGCAAGTACTAAGTTAAACTATCTTATTATTCGATTTGGACCCTTTCTTTAAGCACGTGACCTCCTCTGACACAAATGTAGTAAGTCTGTGTCTTCTCTGGGTTCTATATCAACTCCAAAAGCAATTTAGGTGAATTGATTGCTCCAAATTGTCCTTAGTGTGTGAGTGTGTGCGTGAGTGGTTGTATGTCTCTGTGTGGCATGATTGCATATTTCCAGCTTTCAACCATTCCTATCTGTTGGGGGGGGGGGGGGCAGTGGCTCAGTGGGTTGGGCCTTGGGCTGGGAAGCAGAGAAGTCTACCGGTCAAGTCCCAGCCCAGACGAAATGAGGGCTGTGAGCTGGTGGCTGGAGAGGGGCCAGTTTTACCCTCAGAGCACTGCCGAGGTGCCCTTGAGCACCTCTGCAGTGCATCATGCATCTAAAACATGCAGTCCTACATGTAGCAAGTTTACAGGAGTGGATAAGCAAAAGATACACAAAAACATCTGCATTGTGAAATCATTACAAATTGCAGAAGTTTATGTGTAAAATGCTCCTGCAGAAGTAGCAGATTAATTAAATGGTTCATTCCTAGTCTGACTGACCACCAAAGTGCTTTACGAAACAAGTCGTCATTTATCCATACAGTGATGGCTGAGCCTACCATACAAGACAGCACATGACATCATCAGGAGTGGTAACCGATGGAACGGCCATTGGGAGTAGTATTATTCAATATTTTGTCCACTTTGACATGTTGGACTGCAGGGACTGGGGACCATACCACCGACCTTCCTGTAAGGGGTTGCACAGTCTACCTGAGTCACAGACGACATGCAATGTGGATTAGCCCTGACAACATCATGCAAGTTTTCTAAAGTTAACATTAATCCTTTAAAATGATCAATTGTTGTAAGGCATCAACAAGCAAAGCATTAAAGGTTATTCAAACTGGCTGATAATATAGAGTACTTTACACTCCACCCATCCGACCTTGTGGGTCACGGGTTATACACAACCTATAGTTTAAATTAAGTACTGACAGTTCCAAAGAAGCAGAGACGAAACATTTCAGTTTATGAACCGACTAAAACAAATATATTTTAGAGGCAGAGGAAGCGTTGCCAGTTGTGCTGCTGGTGAACAGCAGGTATCTGAACAGAGTCGAAGGAGTTAATGCTCAGCGGTGGTTAATCTCCTCAGGGGTACTTTGGGGCAATATCCAGTTAGAGTGGAATGCGTGTTTGTGTGTGTGTGTGTGTGTGTGTGTGTGACTCTGACCGAGGGCTGGCTCACTCTTTCTGGAGAGGGCCTATGGTCGCTCCTCTCTGCAGTGTTATTTCTCCCCAGCACCCTATTAAAACCGCTCTCACACATGGAACCGGCTTCGACCACGGTAGACAAGTAACTCCCTGGAGTCTAACCACTGACGCTTGAGTCCAAATCACACAAGACCTCAGAGTACACAAGTGTTACACCATACAATTAAATCTGCTCTCTGCAGTTGTTGGAAAGTCAGATTGAATCTTTGTCAGTCAAAAATGCAATGAATCAGGATACTGGGATGAGACTGATGAGATGTCACTGAAGTACACATTTACACCGTTTTAATGTGAACATTTATACTGCCGTTTAAACAATTCTCCCCTAAACTAATGTTGGTAACCCCTAAATGAGAAAAAGGCACTTGTCGAATTCATTGTTGTTAACATGGGCTGCAAATGGTTCTGTCATGTCTTCCTTTTTGTTTCTTTGTTCAGTGACATCATCAGCGGTCAGTTTTTCGACTGACCGCTGATGATGATACGGATTATATTCTAATGGTCTCATTAGAAGGAAAGTAATTCTTCCAATGTCAGTGTGTTCATGACCTTTTAACCTCTGCTGAGTTTTTGCCTGCGTTGGTTTGTTTGTCTGTTTGTTTGACTTTTAGGACAATAACTCAAACGTTTCTGGACGTGCCAATCACGTCTCAAGACGTTTTTTGAAACCCAAACATTCACTGCCAACCCCGACATTCGAATCTGCCTCTCTTCATCCGCCAATAACTCCGGACTGAAAAATGGAAGAAAGACACCCTCTGATGAAAGAAGTGACTTTAATCTTTCATCTTGCAGGTTCTCCATTTGCATAGTCATAATAAAGAATATCCTGTGGGGCTTGGAAAATTGGAAAAAATTGGCGAAAACTGGGGCACTCAGCATATAGCTGAGGTGGCATACGAAGCAAGCTGAATGAGGATCAGGTGTGTCTAGAGCCTGCTGCAGTCCTAACCTGGCATTCCTGCCCTCGGCCCCGTCCGCTGATGTCTTCATTTATTGGACTGAGTCGTTATGCAGTAAAGTAAGGCATTTTTTCAGCTTTCACAGTTTCGGAGTTCTGCCTTACATAGATAAAGACGTATATAAAACATCCGTGTTTTATATCAATACACACAGCACAATCTCAGGTATCTGGAAGAAGAAGCTCCATTCATCACTCAGTAAAATCCCAAAAGAAAAATCCATTAAATGAAATGTTGCATTGTGTTCCCCCCCCCCAAATCAATTATTTATTATTAATATAAATCTACAAATAAAACCTCAAACTAATTTGCCAATTCATTTAAGTCATGTAAGAGTTCCTTCAGAGTCCATTGTGATTAAATTATGTTCTAAATGGTGTTTTTACTATACATATTTCAGGCTACATATATATATATATAATATGGGGTTGGTTAATTTCTTTCTTTTTTTGATGTAACAGTAACTTCCATTAGGTCCTAGAATAAACTAATATACCAGAATAAGTTGACAATATTAGTGTCAAAATAAATTCAAATAAGCTTTTTTTTCTAGCTAAATTATATTTAATATAATCACCAATGGTTCAATTTAATTATTTAGAAATCCATAATGATTGAATTTTGAACCTCATATTGTGCATCCTGGTTTGATATAAATGGCGAGACATTAAACCAAACAGAGGCAGCTCAGGTTCACCAGTGAAACTCACTTTGCAGCCATATTTCATCTCCCTGAGGCAGACAGAGAATAACAACAAAGGTGACTTGACTACGGTTGTTTTCACACTGGCCATGTTCATACAAGCAGGCCCTTTGCTTGGGCAGTTGCTCTTTTCCGAACAGAAATGGAAGATCGACTCATTCCTGGGTTCCGTCTTTTAAGCACAGACTGGCCAATCGTGGTGCCAGCTTGGGCCAGCTTGGGCCAGCTTGGGCCAGGGTCGGCCGCGTGGAAGTGCTTCCTGGAATCATTTCAGAGCTTTTTCATTCTGGGGCTCGTGTGTGGATTTTCATCGAGCCATTGCTAATCATAGTGTGTAGTGTCACGAGCATAGTAGCCACATGGACATGCTGAATTTATACACATGTTGTGTTTGCGTTTTCATTATCGTAACGTGAATACAGACCCAGGATAGCCTTTGATGAACGAATGAATCTACCCTGCCTTTCTGTGACAGGATTACCGGCTAAGATACATGGCTTATGGATCCAGACATTTGAGAGGCACACCAGGGCTTGTAATGTCTTCAGTTTTCAGGATTTTCCCCTGACAGGACGCACCTTGTTACATTACATCATTGAGGAAATGAGTCCCAGAGAAAACTCCTACCATTAAGTTTAGCATACAATAGTTCCCTTTTCAGCTGCTTCACTCCCCTCACTGTTTAACTTCTCTGCGAGAGTTTAAAAAAAAAAGATGCAGAGTTCATGTCTTTAATGGCTGGGTCCTTGTTTTACTGCTAGCCAACAGTTGTAGACAGTAGTACTGAGTACTTTTGGGATCAACGTCTTGGAGACAACAGTGTGATTTAAAGAACTGAGTCTCATGGGTCCAGCCGCACCTTGTGTTTCCCTGATCTGTCCCTGTGTCCCTCAGGTGTGTTGTGGGTGTGGCTTACAGATACTTGGTTCCTGGTTAATCTCCACACCTATCTAGAATACATTTAATATTTAATCTGCCCACGCCAGCAGCCGGTAGCGCTCATCCTCAGCTGTCTTCTCCCATTCCCCTTTGCCTGACCACCTCATTACTCATTATTATGCTGCATTGATTAGCATGGACATGTAGCCCGTATTACTTTATATTAGCTGGATGTTTGGATCAAATCGCCCTGATGGTAAATCTAGAACAAATAAAACCATTTATGTTGTTCTCACCACTTGTATCCCACCTGATGATCATAAAAAAACACAAATTCAAATTTTATATATACATATAAAATAAAAACACGCTCACCATAACTATTATTTGTCTGCGGTATTGAAACAGAGCAGAATGTTTTTACAGCTTGGCCTATTGAGGGCAAATACCATGATGTCACCACCCACTCTCCTCCACCTCTGATTGGCTTAGTATTAAGGTGACACTGTCCCTCAGTGTAGGAGTGTTCCGTGTGACAGAATTTCATCAACATGCCATTGTGTCACCATAGTCGAGTTTGCAATAAAAGAAGAATTAAAAATCCTGAATCCAAAAAATTACAAAGTTATAAAATGCAAAGGTCTAATCACCTGGTTCCATCCAATAGATTCAAATCCAATGAAAATGTTTTCAGACCATGCCAGCAATACAATTAGCCAACAGGCAAAGTCTCTGTGTTGCAAAGTCTTTGTCACACCTGCATAGCATGGAAAAATAGCACACGCCACCGAAGGTTGATCATGTGATGTTTGCTTCCACTCAAGATGTGATTCTCCTGGGTGAATGCTGTGAGTGTGATCCACACCTTTGCCCTGAATTCATCTCCCTTGCTTTGGAAAATAGATTGTGCTGCACGGTTTGTCTCACCAATGTCTTTCCATTGGAGGTAGATTATTGTTTTATCATTGACCAGTTATAATTATTATTATTATTACTTGTATTATTATTATTATAGAGGTTTTCGCTGGCGTTCATCCATCCACCCTTCCGTTAGCAAGATAACTCAGAAAGTATTGGACAGACCTGGATGAAATATTCAGGAACAGATGACTAATTTTGTTGAGGATCCACAAGAGATTCTGGATCACTTTGACATTTTCAATAAAATTGCAGTCAATGAAACTTCAATTTCAATTTGTTCCTTAACATCTCAGATTTTTGACTGATGTTAATGGAATTTGACACCGTCATGTAGGACCTCTAGCTCACCACCAAATTTCATCTTGATATGAGGTCAGGAAAAAAAAAGACCAATTTAGAGGAAATCCAATTTGATTACTGTAAGACCCAGATTGGTCAGATGTTACAAGCACCGCCCCTTTTACATGTATTCTCTCATATTTCAATTAGGAAACTCTGGGTTGACTCACCAAGTTGATAACCAACATCGTGTGATTGTTTAGCGTGATTGTTAGGTTAATACCCTGCGCATGTTGCTAGGTAACTTGCCAAATTGTTTCATCTTAGGACTGAAACAGCTGACTGACTGGGTGAGAGTATGATGTCACACGTTCAGATGTGATAAGTACAAACAACACCTCAGGATCTGGACGAAGGATATGAAATTAAGTCACTAAATACAAATCTATGTACAAACGCTGAAAATGTCACAAACAAAAATGTAATCTACGCAAGAAAAATAACATTTTAATGGGCAAGCATTTAAGACATATTAAATATAAATATGTCAGAGACACATGCAGTACTGATGTCATGCAGCTGTTGAATGAGAGTGTGTTTTGTTCCAGACACTGTTAGTCACCATATGATGTAATTTATGAGCTGAGCTGCAGCCTTTGCAGCTTTTAAGAGCAAATTCACAACAAGATGGGGAGCCAAGACCCAGAGCAGTCAGTATATTATAATTGTTCTGAAGAAATGTTTGCAATTTTCAAACTGCCCTGCTTCTAAAATGTGCCGTTTTTACACAGTGGTTAGAGGTTTCCGCTGTCGGTAAACTTCAGGGAGTATGTCTCCATTTCCGTTGTGAATTTTGCTAACTTCAGCATAAGGTAACAATATACAGAAACACTGTGTGTGGTGGTAACTTCCATGTTACATGCACAAGATAAGCTGAAAGCACAAAAACCTGAATTAAAAGGTTCTGCATTTATCGCCTGATGACTGAGGAGAAAACAATGTTAAGCTTATTTTTTAAACCCTTTTTCCTAAACAACTGAACCCCAGCTACATATTCAAACAATGCATTTTGTAAATATTAATTTTATTGCAACACACTGGTGAGGTTTGGCGAAAGAAGCCATCCAGGCTTCCAATTAATGCAGATGCAATATCTATTAATTCACTAATCTACATTTAACCAGCAGCAGACGGCAGTATCAAATGACTGAGGCTTGTTTTTATGTCTTCTACTCCATGAGGCCGCGCCTCCCCAGGGTTGGGTTCCCCCTTGTACAAGCATGTGGATTGTTATTTGGAGGGATATTGCTGTAGATCATGCTCCCCTGCAGTTTGCTGCGAGTTGGGCCGGGTATGGCAGATGTCTGCAACGCTGCTCTGCTCCGGGATGAGAGCTCGATTTCAAAGGCCTGTTTACTGGCAAGCTTTAATAGGAAATGATCTTAAAGTGTTCCTTTAAACATGTCGGAGGCTAATGGTTTAATTTGCTCTGGGCATTGCTCTGTCTAATGAGATTTAGCGTTTGCTCCCAACTGAACCAATCAAAAGCGCATCTTCGGGAAATAGAAACATGATTTCCTCAGTTCATTTATAATTCTGCGTGTATTTTAATTTGTAATATTGTCTTTTTTTACGGACTAGATTTCCCTTAAGATGCCAATTTGAGCTTGTGTAGCTAAAAAGCTTGTATAATGTGTGTTTATGACTGTCTTTGCAGTTGTATTTGTATTATTCTAATTGCACAATATATATTTATTTATTTAACCATACTAAACAGTGATTGTGTTTACACAGACACAAAGTGCGACATCAGGTATTATTACACTTTATGAAAGCCTTAGTGAGTAACCAGGCCGGCAGATTGTGCAGTTAATTTGAGCACAAAAGCGTGTGTGTGTGTGTGTGTGTGTGTGTGTGTGTTTTCATGCACATATGCACACACTGCATGTAGCAGAGTTGGTGCAGGAGCTAACAGTGATGGATTGAGTCCCACAGGCCTCCGGTGTGTTCATTTCCAGCGTCCAGCCGGTGGCTTAGGTCATCCCAGGGATCAAAGGCTGTGACTGGATCGCTTCAACATCCCTCCCTCTGGTCCAGAGACTAACCCCCTCCATGCTGGATGAAGACGGATAGGAAGTTGTGTCCTGCAGGTTGACAGGCGCTACATTTACCTGTCTCTGATGGAAGACGCCCGCCTGTCCTCTTTGCCAGAGGCGAGATATTTCTCTGTCATTTCCTTTCTGATTTGTTGCTCATGTCATCAGAGTGATTTCACATCAAGTCCTCCTCAGAGACTGAATATTACAGTGACCAGACACTGTTGACTTCTTTCTGTGACTCCTGCATTCACCGAGGTGGAAACACAATGCAGAGAATGCATGTGTTTGTTTTTTCTTATCTTTACTTCTTGTGATTTTGTATTTACAATAAACAAATAAAGGCTGCTGAACTGCAGGATAATTCTAGACTGGGATTAATACATATCTAACTATATATCTCACTCTATCCTTCCACTATCAGTGACGTGCGAAGAGGTTGGTGGCTGGTGAGGCATTGACTTCATCACAATCAGATTTACACATTCATGAACCCTACAGAGGAGCTTATTCACCATGTGATCGGCAGCAGTTAACAGGTTAAGATCTCAAACAGCATGCTGTACACATAAAATACATTATTATGGTCTTGCCTTTACTTATAAATAGAGTCCATGCGCCACTGAACAAACATTTTCAATGTAACAAGTTCAAAGTTGTTCCTGACTCCATTCTGGATCTGATCCAGATGAAAGTTGGTGGTGAGATAGAGACCCCCACCCTACATGACTGTCTACACTCTTTCCTACCACGACCTTACAGTCACCAACCTCCTTTAAACTGCTCCATCTACACAAGATGTCGTCCACCTGTGTGCTCCTCCCTCCACTCTTGTAGGTCACCCTAGTCTAGTCTACCCAAGAGCACCTCATATTAGAATGTAGCGTGTTTCAGCTCTGTGGTTTGCGGACAATAATTAAGTGGTGAGCTTAATCCAGGCTTCGCTGCTTCTCTTCATATAGCAGACAGTCCAAGCACTTTCTAGTGTATTTAAGTAATTATTTAATTTGGTGGTCCTTTTTTCTTCAGTATAGCCCAGCATAACCATTCAAGTGAGAAATCAACTGTATCCACTCTACTTTCAGCACTGTGAAGAAAACTAATTAGTATGTGTTTTGGAATAAAAAAATATATTTAGATAATTTCAGCATCAATATAAAAATACTACGGCAGTTTGAAAAACCAAACATACATACTAATACAAAGTAACAATTGCTGATCATAATGTGTCCATGTGTAATATTCAAATTGTTCAAATCAAGATAGTGTTTTTGTTTTTGTGACATAAACAGAAACCTCATGAAGTTCTTATTGTCTTTTATGGATTTATATCTTCCACTAAATTAAGCATACATTCAAACATTGTGAGAGAGTAGATTATATTTAACAAATCTAAGACAGACAAATCCATTTGTAAAGCTTATTAAGAAACCTCACACCCCGTCCCCTTATCCTTTCTGGTGTCAGAACTACATTTGTGAAACTGAAAATTGAGATAACCGAAGAAACTGTGGGAGAAGAGGGCAACCTTTCAAGTATCCAAGTAATGAGAAGTATAATTAACTGCAACAGTGCTTGAACAAGCTCCATGTATCTGTTGAGTTATCCTGTATTTTGTCACATTGTTGTTATTATCATGGTAGCATATTGCCTGTTAGGTTATTTCTCGCTTATTTCACATTATTACAACATGTAAACATACTGTATCACACGATAACAAGTATCTTTTCTTTTGTGTCATTCTGATATTTTAACAATGTTTTTTACCTCTTCCATGGAGGTTATGTTTTTGTCTGAGTCTGTCTCAATGAGCTGCTTGGCGGAGGTTTGTTCTCTCCGAGTGCTTCTCTAGTTATTAATGTGAAAGTTTCCATACTAACAGCAAAACTTACTAAAAATCCCTTTTCTCAGCATTTATTTTCACAACATGAACATATGCTGCTAATTTTGTGTGGGGTGGAAGTGGAATTGGAAGCGACTCGAGTTGTAAACTTCACATAATTTACAGCACTAGTAAATAGGAATCATGTAATTAGAAACAACATATAAAATAATTTTGTTATCCATGTCATGCAATAGAACTATAACCTAAGTTGTCACATTATAACTTTCAATATTTCACATTATAATAATGCAACTTTCAAGCTATAAGTTATCTTGAGTTCATTAACACAATTTTTTTACTTGTAACTTTATAAATGTATATTTCACAACTACTTTATTTACTTTATGGCTGCCACAGCTATATATTGCACATGAAACACAATTTAATTTGTTTTACTTTTTTCATATTGTGCAGTCCTAATAAATATTTACCGGTATTTGTATTTTCCTTTTAATAGCAAGACATCCTCCAAACATGTTCATTTCTGTTTATTTGACTCGTATATACTCATGTACTGCATGAGACATTCAGTAAAATGTCTAAGTGTCTTTAGGTTTACTGACCTAAAAAAAAGATATTGGATCTATTACTGCATCTGCCTATAAATGTACATTTAAATTTAATGTAAACTCTTGCCAGACCCATTTTTCATTTCTCCTCAAATTTTCACCAATATTAGTTTCGTAAAAAAAGAAATGTATTCAACAATTTTAAAGAAAGTGGGGTTTTTTTCAACAAGTTCTTTCCCGTCTACTGCCCAAACCAGCCACGTGACTAATTGGAATATTGATTAGAGATGGAAATCACTTTGCTGATGGTTTAGTCTCATCGTATACACAGTAAATCAAGACTGAGTTAAGAAGCCATTTGTATTCTATAACCCATCCAATTGGTGCCCTCTTCACAGCATGACGCAGCAACAATCTCCAAGCTAATCTAGAACCTCTCTCTGCTCTCTTTATATTGAAATATTGTGATTATTCCCCTGGTTCTGGGAGGCTTGCCATAATCGCCAGACAAATGATGTGGAAAAGCAATAAAAAGCTGCTCCCAGGAGACTTTCTAGCGGGCCGAGCGACACGGTCATGAGGGAGCCGAGCCGCCGATGTGGCCGTGGAGAGTGATCCAAGTTGTAGGAAGCACTGCTTCAGAGCCATAGATCTGCACTGCTTAAAGGGGATTTGACGAAACAAATGGCAGCATATGGTAGATGAGAGAGAGGCGGCGAGTGGAGAAAGGGAGAGGTGGCATTGTTTTCAGAGAGAAAGGAAGGGGGGTGTAGTGAAGGGGGTCCCGTATCTATCCTCCCATCTTCAATCTTTCATTATGTTGTCACACTCGAGCTGCGTGCTTCCAGTAACACTTTAATTAGCCTCCGTGAGTTTAATTGTACGTGTATGTCTGCCAGCTTGTTTTGCTGTGTAAATCTGTCTTGTTTGTTCTTTCCTGCTTTGGGTATCACTTCTGCTGCTGCAGGAAACACGCAAGACTCTGCAAGTTTGCTTCTTATTTCTTTCATATTTATTTATTTTACTCAAACAAAGTTTGTCTTGGCTTTTACAGCTTTTTTTTCTGATTTGGGACAGTGTTACTTCTCGGAAAAAGCTTTGGCCAAATTTAGAGTTTGTTTGTTCACTTTATTTAGAAAATTCTCTTTCCAAATGTTGATGAATTTAGTGATAATCTATGATTGGATTAAATTTACTTTATTGCTTGGTTTAATTCTTTGCAGTCATTTTAATTTAAATTTCCAAATCCTTGTGTCACTGCTGAAGCTTTGTTATATGTTCAATAGTAGACCAAAGACTTTACATTTTAACAAAGCTTATAGTTAATCAATACAATAATCAATATTCTCTCATAGGCCAGCACTGGTGGCATAACCTCCTATGACAAGCTGAGCTCCTCCCTCTCTATCTGGTTATTCATGTTATAAATATATGTCAGTAATCTCTCTCTCTTCCCTGTAGTCTTGTGCTCTCTCTCCCTCTGTTTGTCCCTCTTTCTGTCTCTGTCTGCAGGTACTTCTGTCCGTGGTGCTGCAGAACCTGGACCTGTGGCCCTCAACACTGATGTCCATATCGCTAGCATTAGCATTTATAGCTTTATATAGCAGCTCTTTAGTCAGTATCTTGTTCAGCAGCCGGTATGTTACATTATGTTTTTGTATTCTGCTCTCTCTCTCTATCCATGTCTTTGTTTTGACTCTCCTCCTGCCTGTCCCTCTCTCTTTCTCTCTCTCTCTCTTTCTCTCTCCTTCTCAACCCAGGTCAGACAGATGCCCGTCCACTATGAGTCTTAGGTTCTGTCCAAGGATTCTGCCTGTTAAAAGGAAGTTTTTCTTTGCCTCCATCTCCAAAGTTCTTGCTCTTGTGGGTCAAGTTGGGTTCTGTCTTTCCCTGCTACTCCTGTAAAGTGCCTTGAGATGACTTTCTGTTGTGATTCATTTTTAGAAATAAAACTGAATTGAATTGCGGGCAGTGGACCTTTTATCTTAATTATATTTAACTGGTATTTTTATTCATATATTAAGTTTTTTTTTTTTTGTTTTATGTAAAAAATAATAATAATAATAATTAAAAAGACCTGCGGCGTTGTGGTGCAGATGGGTGTGAGTGTCATAGATATTCTGTGTCCACTGAAAATAATTTAAAGTGACTGGATTTATAAGAAAATTAGACAAAAGGTTAAAAGACAAGACATTTCGCGAAGGAGCACTGTCTATGTTGCATCTTAAACACCATTATCTGATAATCTGACTACACATCCTCGAAAAAAAAAAAAAAGCAATCAAAGCAGCTCTGATTTGTGTGTATCCTTCTTCTTTCTGGTGAAACAGGAAGCAGGGAGTCTGTTGGCAGTAAGCGGTCTCTCGAGCGGCCTGGAGCGAACAGGCGCATCAATCCCCGGCTGTGTGTGTCTGGAGGAGCTGTTGTTGCTGCCGCTGCCGCGGCGACCACTTGCCTCTGTCTCCTCCCGTGTCTGGCCTAATCAACAAAACAGCCTCAGCTGCCCCTTCGGATCCCCTGCCAGGGTCCCTATCATCCTCTGATCAAATATTAATGTGTGATACTGAGCTCGCTCACTAATCCAAAGCCAATTAATATTATCTGTCAATTATTTACAGATCCTGAGGTGTGGAGGCAGATCCCAGAGGACGACATCGGCCAGGTTCAGAATACAAAATTGACTTCCTCTTTTGCGTGATTCTCTCCACCTTCTTTATTCTTTCTTTCTGCCTCCTTCTCGTGTTTTTTCTTGTCTTTTTCCCCTTTTCTTTTCATCTCCTCCTGCCTTTTTTTTTTGTTTAGGTGTGTCTTTGGATGCCTAAATGGAAGTGCTTTCGGTGGCTCGAGCGCGGGATGCTGCCGGGGCATTAGCATTGCTGATATATCTGCGAGTGGGGGGGCTGCTGCGCTCTGGTCGGGCTTTGTGTCTGACTCAGGGAATGCTGTTGTTGCTGTCGGTCTTTAACAGTGATGTGCAACGATAGGATGTGTTTCAGATCCCTCTCCTCGTGGATCGGGGTGTTAGCTCCAATCACTTCCGTTCTTATTCCAATAAATGTTGATTTATTTTGTCATACCTTATCCCTATTGGAGGGAGCCTCTCGAGTGTTTTTGTGGTTGATTTCTAACACACAAGCACACACACAATCAGTCGTCACATTTTGCCACAGGCTGTTTTTGGCATTCATTTTTAGTAATGGCGTTTTCACCCTCAGAAGTCTTTATGCCACACTGTAAAGAGACTCTGCTGCTGCCTCTTGTCGCTGATGTAGCTGTCTTTGCAGGGGGCGTTGGGCTGGTGTATGGAGTTCAGGGAGGCCTTGGTGCGCGTGTTTGGGGGAAGGGGTGTGTGCATGTGTGTTTCGGAAGCAGGGGGGGGGGGGGGGGGACTGGCATCTAAGAGGGAATAATGATGGCCTGGTCGTTTGGATCCCTTCAGCCACAAAGCTAGCTCGTCTCCCGCTACAACAAGAAAGGCTGCAGAAGAAAGGCAGGATGAAAGAAAGGGGGAGTCATTTCTGAAAGTGTATTTGGGCTGCTACTAAACTCCCACCACCTCCCAGAATGCACTCTGACCTGCGTGGACCCCTAATTGGCTGGCAGGGGTGAGGAGTTAAAAACAAAATCTCGAGGCTCCATTCCGAATCGCTTTCCTCCAATTTTTCTAAAATTGCCCTCGTCGCAGTCCGGTGCTGAACGTTTGTGCGTTTGCTTGTGAGGCATGAGCAGCTCTTCTGCTCCCCGTTCTGCTGTCATCACGTCTTTGTGTGCTCCTCTCAGAGAGGAGTTATTTCACTCGTGTTGATCCCTCGCCACATGTAAGCGGTGAGATGGCTTCCACTCGTTAGCCGTGCCTTCAAAGCTCAGATCTCGCCATTTGCGGCAGCGATTTAATCTACTATGTAAATACAGCGTTTGATCCAAAGCAATAGCCTAACAAGGAAAAATCTCTGCTTTTCTCTGCCTTTGCTCAACCAGTATTTAATTTTTTTTAATGTGTTTGGGCTTTTCTGCACCATATCCCATCTTTTCCTTCTGTCTCTCCGCCTCCCGCTTGTTCTCTGCCTCGCTGTGTCTGCTCTTTGACACAGGCGCAGCGCAGTCTTGATTCTTACACGTTTCATCCTTTACATTAGGCAGCTGCTGCATATTTTTTCAGAGGTGTTGCTGTGAAGTGCGTTTGTCATATTGAAAATGCAATGTTTGAAGCCGGGCTCGTTTGAAGCGGCTGCTCTAACTGGAGGCAAAGGGACGGCGGCAGCCCGTAATGGGGGGAGTATTCAAATGACTGACCTCTAGATGACAGACTCAACCAACTGCGCTATGAATAAACAGCAGCTTGATGTGGCGCTTTATGCTGCGCTTTGTTCAGCCGTTGATATCATGTTCCTATCACACTGCCTGCTAAATGATTGGAGGTCACTTGGTGTCTGTGGAGTGGCTCTGAGATCCGGTTAGTTAAGAGCTGAACAGTGAAAAGACTTGTGGTGGTGGTGTGTATGTGTGTGTAGGTGTGTGTGGGGGGGGGGGGTATTTGTCTGTTTATATAACTAAATTTAAACATTTCCAGCCTTCTTTTAAAGAACAGTACGTTTTATTTGGAACCAGTAACTTATTTCTCATCAAAGAGGGCGTGGCCCACCTGGCGTGCACCATAAAGACTAGTGCATGCATGCACAACCAGGTAAGCAGAGACCAGACGGAGCACAGCGACGGAGACCCAAACGCATGCTTGGAAAAGCATGGCAACGCGTGACTAAGTATGTGACAGCCCAAAATGACACGGAGCACAAGGAATCACAGACACGGACAGAGTGGGAAGACAATGACGGACAGGTGGAGCAGGGGGAGGGGGGGGACAGACGGGTGGGGCCAGGTGCAAACAATCACTCAATGAGGAAAGACAAATTACACGATCACAGGAAACAAACCACAAAACCTAACACAAGGACACTACTACAAAATAAAAGAGGACATAATGCAAACATGAATAACAGTCATAATGAATAACGTGAACAAAACATGGACAATTTTATTTTATTGTCTTTTTGCAATATGGTTTGTCGCATGTTTTGACTCCAAGATATATCGACCAATGGAAACTAAGATCCTCCATTTGTGGTCACATGACTACAAGAGGGGTGTTGACTCCAGCTGGAACCCCTGAGCTGTCACTTCTAAATGGTTCTTCTATGTTTAATTATTTTGGTGAAACTTCAAACACATCCTATGACCACAGTGATGCTACGTTGACACCGTGTGGGAGGGACCCTTACAACGCTTTGTGCCTTCCGATGCAATTAGGAGGTCAACAGAATCTCATTTATAAGTGACGACTGGTCATCCTGGGGCGGCGCGGTGGCGCAGTGGATAGCGCTGTTACCTCACAGCAAAAAGGTTTCCATTCCTTTCCGCGCAGCATTTGGACGTCCTCCGCATGGGTTCTCTCCAGGTTCTCCGGCTTCCTCCAAAAACATGCAGTTGAGGTGAAATAGGTGACACGTGAAGTTGTCCACAGGTGTGTGTCCTTTTAGCCATGGCATTGATGACGAAGTGAACCTCCAGTTGACCTGTAAATAGATTTCCTGATACAGCTCTGCTTTCTTTACTCTTTACTGCCACACAGCTCAGGACTTTTGGAGACAACAGTTCCCCGCGAGAACGCTGGCATGATGGGCCTGAGGCGATTCGGACGATGCCTTGGCGCCTGGTCTTCAGCGGTGTTGAAGCGCCTCCAGTTGACTGCGAGCGAGTGGCTCATCTCTGTTGTCGCTCTGCGAGCCTCTCGGAGCAGCCTTTGCTCTGTGCTTTGACGGCGCTTGGTCATGACGCTCTGCTGGCGTCTTTGCTAACAGGAGCAAAGGTGTGTTTTATCCTGGTGCTGACACTGAAAATGTGTGCTTTGATGGAAAGTCAGCTGACGACTGAATTGTGCACATAACTTTGGGTTTTATTGAAACTTCCATCTGGGAGCAGTTTAAAAAACAAAAAGTCATTAAATGCCTGGAATTTCTCATCAGTCATTATGTGAACTGCATTCACCAGAAGGTTCCGTGATGTGTCCAATCCATGCTGGAACTTTCTATAATGTACATTTAACAAAAACAACAAGTTTAATCATGAGTATTAACATGCAGCTCATTATGTATTACCTTCGGTTAGCGCAGTCGCCTCACAGCAGGAACGTATCGGGCTTGAATCCTCTTCGTGTGGTTTTTATGTTCTTCCTGTGTCTGCGTGGGTTTTCTCCAGTTTCCTCCCGCCTCCAAAAACATGCCATTTACCTCAATTGGCTGGCCCAAATTGCCCGTAGTGTGTGTGAGTGTGTGTGTGAGTGGTTGTTCGTCTCGGTGTGGCCCCGCGATGCGCTGGCGATGCGTCCGGGGTGTACCCCGCCTCCCGCCCATAGCAAGCCGGGACAGGCTCCAGCAACTCCTGTGACCCGCTAAGCGGAAATAGCGGGAGAGTATTAATGAATATTTCAAAAGATCACGTTCCCGGCTTACTCTTTGACTTTTTTCTAATGCATTCAGCATTTCAAACGGAAAAAAAAGAAAAGAAAGAAATTCCGCCCGGAACTTTGTGGGAGGTAGCAAAAAGAGACATGCAGAGAAAGAGAGGGGGGGCAAGGAATCTGGCTCTGTGCTTTGATACGCCACCTTCAACTGCTGTTGACTTGATATTCTCCTAATTAATTTGTCTGCAGTTGGGCTACCTTGATGAGCGACTGCGTTCGGAGGGAAATAACACCTGGCAGCATATGCTGCAGGGACCGACGGCAAAGCAGCAGAGGACCAGCTGCAGGTAACAGACAGAACAATTCAGCAGGCTGCCAGCAGGTCTAGGAGAGACACGCACACACCTACACACACGTCTGACACTCTCCTCTATATAAAATAATATGCGTTAAAAATCCATGGGGTTCAAAAATGACTATTTTGTGTCGGAAACAAAACCCAACATCTGTTTGAATCAAACAATCTGTGTCATGAAGTCAAGTTTATTTCAAACATCTCAAAAGACGGGCAGCATCCTCCACCTGTCTGGTTTCAAACGAGTCGTTTGACGATATGAGTGACGCGAATACATCCTGTATGAACATGCTAGTGATGGAAGCCCTTTTGCTGCCACTGGTACCGGCCTGACTATTTAAGTCCATTGTCAGTAGAGGGACTGGAGAATACTGCAGCTTCCGTCCCGTTACGTTTACGGTTTCTACCCGTGGGCATCATAAATGTGATCTGTGAAATAATTATAACATTTTACATCCTTACAATTCTGCTGCAATTCTTAATCCTCTATGAAAGTAAAGCTCAAAGTCTGAACTGGAGGAAGTTTGACATACGAGTGTTCCGAGGTACGAGCAAGCCTGCGAGTGATGTTATGCTTTGAGATGCGAGCAGCTTCCAGATGGTGGCGCTAGATGTCCGAGCGCTGCTAGAGCAGCTCCACTGGTTCAGTCCATGATCCATCAACGTGACCGTGGTGTCCGTAAGTGATGGGACACGCCAGTACGAGCGGAGGCCATCGACGATGTGTACGATCCTCAACCAGAAGGATGCTATCAAGAACACGAAGAACACGACGCCTTCCAGAGGCAGAACTACTATGTCTACGTTTATGTACATGTATGTGAGTATTAAGGAGACACTTTATACCCTCCTTTGACAAACTGTATCCATCCCTCCTCTGCACTGCACGCCGCTGTTAGCGCTATCGTCTGTGTCGAAGTTAATCTCTTAATAAAACCACATTTCATATCACAGTAATACAGTATATAATTTATTATATCATATTGTGTGTGTGTGTCTCTATATAGCAATTAAATAGTTTTTTCCATTGTTGTTAGCGTTGATTTGAATGTTTTTAAACGGCCGAAAGTTGGTTACCACATAACCAACTTTGACTTTTCAGTTATTTTATATGGGAAACATTGATTTGACACACGAGCGATTTGAGTGATTTGAGCTCGGTCCAGGAACAAATGATACTGTTATGTCAAGGTATTACTGTATTGATCACATTTCTATTAATAGGGCCTATACAGCCAACATATTTATGATTTGCCCCCCCTTTTTTTCTCAAACTTTCAGCACTAACGTCAGTTCATGAAGTTCTCAAATGACTAATTAATATTTTGTTACCACATAACCAAATTTAACTTTCCAGGACCATGAGTTAGCATAGCGGTTCGCTTTGGGTTGGCATGGTGATGATGTCGCTGAAGTGCTCAGCAGCACGCAGAAGCAATGCGCCATTATTCTTTACCCACATGATTGATGTTTCATGGAGCATGAACTCATCAGCGCCATCTTTGCACCGTCTGACCGTCTGAGGACTGAAAGCGGTCCGACGGTCCGGATCCAGTTTCTGTCACGGCACAGAGACGGAGCCTTGGCCGGTGCCTGCAGATCGGCAGGTCCGTAGTTGAATGCCGTCTCGTGTTTTGGGTCCTGGGAGGAGTGCCCTCCATCACGCCTGTTTGTCAGGGGCTGTCGATAAGTTCCTCGCTCGCGCTGCCTTAAAGGGGAGGGGGAAAGACGGCTGAAATAGGATGCTTCCTGCCCTTTAACATGCCAGAGGCTTCGTTAAGGGAACTTGTGAAATCAGTTTAATAGGCTGACATCACCCCTGGGCCTCCGTGACCCAGCCCCCCTGAGACCCTCCTCTCCCCCTTTTTTTGTCTTTCTTTCTTCCTCTTCTTTCCTGTCCTCCATCACCTCATCGTACCTTCTCTTCTTTCTATCGATTCTTTCTTCTTTGCGCCTCTCCTAATGTTGCATTGTGTTTTTTTTGTTTTGCCTTTTCATTCTTCCACTTTCCTCCAGGTCCGCCCTCCTTGATTTCCATTTCCCCCACTCTAATTCCACTGATCCCTCTTTTCCGTTCACGTTTGTTCCGTTTGTTCTTCAGTGTTTTTTGCTCTCCGTTTTGGTTTGTCTTTCCTGTCCCCTACATTTATGCTACTCTTTCTTATCCTCTCTGTCTCTTCCTGCTCTTTCTTCTCGTATGCGCCTCTTAAATCGTCCTCTCTGTCCAGTTTGCCCCAGCAGCAGTGCTTGTAGTCATTCTAACGGGGCGATAGCTCAATCTTTCCTCTGACTGCTGACCTTGATGAAAACAGCGCAGCCGGTCTGAGGATGACTCCGACTGTGCCTGAACCCACCTGACATTAGTGAATAAAATATAGCATGGGGCTCCTGTTGGGGAAAGCTGCTGAAAGGGAGATTGCCCCAACTGCTCTTATTTATTCTCTTTTCCTCCTTCTTCAGATGCTAACTCTGGGAATGTGACGTTAATGTGCACACCGGCTGTTTGAACCACCGACCACAGGTCAGCCACTTTAATAGAGAGGTTCAAGCCTCTCTCAAAGGGATGGCAGCCCGACGCCTCCATTAATTGAGAGCAGGAACGCAGCCATAAAACAGCACTTCCTCATGTAAGGCTTCCCTGGGAAGTGCAGAGCCCTGTCGTTTTATCCCTTTTCTTTCTGTCAGGAATGCTGCAGAAAGAAAATGAGAGACCGAAACAATCACTTTAATTCTTTACTCTTTTTTTTTTGATTGTTTCTTTCTTGTTTTGGATTTCCGGATTTGGACTCGGAACAGCTCCTGCTCTGTCCCCAGGTTGCATCGCGAGAGGCTTGTGATGGTTGAAGGTTGCATCTGCCGCCTCGTCTCGGGGTTTTGCATGACTGTTTATGCGTTGAATATGTTGTCTTCTGGATAATGTGTGTGTGCTCTCTGTGTGCAGCATGTGTGTCTGTGCAGCATGGGTCCTGACACTGACTGGATGGTTATGGCTGCCCATGGCTGCAGGCAGGCCTTGGGGGTTGCAGGCTCTCTCCTGGTGGGGATAAAAGCAGGAGGCATCTGGCTCCGACGGAGCTCCAAAAACTCAAAGTAGCCTAAGATCCCCCTCTCCTAGTTTAGCCAAACAAGCTGGACTAATCCCAACTATCAGGGGATGTTCTGTCAAAACAAGCAGCAGGGCCCTAAGGCAAGCCGATCCACTGAGCAGGGAAGGGCTGCGGAGAGAGGGAAGGAGGCCCCCCCATTAGCATAATGCCTCTCGGTAGCGAGCTGGTGTGCTGGCCTGACAGCCTCAGTGCAGGGGCACAGCATCTCACAGGGGGTTTGGGCTCAGAGACGGGGCAGCAGGGGCAGAGGGGGCCGCAGTGGAGATGTGGGAGATTTCTGGCTTAAATCAGCGAGGGGCAAAATCCAGCCCAGCCTCCTGATGACAGCTTCTCCTCGCTCTCTCTTTCTCTGCGATTTGAGCTCTTCTTCAGCATATTTTTAGCAGCCTTCATCCTCCAAAAGCAGGTTGACTCCTCTTCTTTCTGAATATGTAAGCCTGTGCCCTGGGCTCCACATCATTCGCCCAATTCAGGCGCTACTTCAACACTTCACAAGCTGTTCTGCTGCCGCCGATCCTGTGCTACGGTTACCAACCACGAGCACAGGAAATAAAGCGCTGCTTCACACACAGCGGACGATAAATCTGACTCTTCACATAGGAACTATTGATTTAACTGCTCATTATCCTACGCAGCTCTGTTTTGATATTCAGCTGACCCCCCCCCCCCGCCTGTCTTAAATCCCGTGCAGCGGTTTTGAAAATGAGCGTGAATCGAGTCGAACTGCTCGGTCTCCTTTCGCCACCGTCTGATGTCATTTCATTTTGTATATGTAGAGTGGCTAAATGAAACAAATGAGTTTGCTGTATGTGTTATTAGCCCTAATGGGAACATAATGGGGTGAGCTCAGGCCACATGATAATGAATATCCCGATCAGCAGGCTGGGCTGTTATTAAAGCCTTACATCATCTCTCTCACTATTAGAGGCGACAGAGCGTCCGCAGGGAGGATATTTTTGGTGCATGATTGCCGTAGCACTTCTGCCTTAAGTGTTTAATCAATACCTCCATTTTTTTTGTATTTATAGCCACAGTTTGCTTGTATCATTTTGTAAAGATGCCATTTGCCTTTTGGTTCTTGCACGTCATCAAAACATATGATCGTGTCGGCTTTCTACAGACACGATTTGGGGTTTTGATTTGTGATTTGGGGATAAAGCTTAACAAAACAACGTTTCTTCGTGTCCGATCAGTTCTGATCGGGACCTGTCTCTGGATTGGATCCGGTTGGCTATCGTTTCAGCCGACTGCCACTCATAAGGAGGCAGGTTCCGGGGACCAATTATCTTTGAAAACCCCCATGGAGGCTGGATGTGATCAATGGGGCCGAGGCCAGCGTCGATGTGCTCCAAGTCAAGCCTATTGATCAGCGGACGCATATAGACAGACGTTGTGAGCTGTATAATGTCAGCAGGCCAGACTGGTGCAAGTCTGGAAGGGAGGAGGGCAGAAGGGGAGGTGTTATGGGGGAGGGTTAGGCTGGGTGGAGAGGAGGGATTGTGGCAGCGCTGGGAGCCTCAGGTGTGCAGCGTCAGGAGGAAGAGGTGACAGTTTGCCGGGCCCCAGGGCCCCCGGGGAGGGGATCAGGACCTGCCCTGACTCCCAGCTCACGGCAGCAGGGTGACGAGCCACCCCAACAGACCCTCCCACATCACTGCTGCAATTAAAAGTCTGGCTCAGATGCAGGCTGGAGCACAATAAAACACCGAGCACAACAACACTCTCACCTTACGCTCAGGGACTGGGACACACATGCACCCGCAAGCTGGGACACTTCTGTCCGTCTTCTTGTTCCTTTCATTCAAGAGTGGAAGACAAAACTTTAAGGTTGGAGGAGGATCATGGTTTTGCCAAAAAACAAACAACGAAACAAGCAAACACATACTATATTGTGTGTGTGTGTGTGTGTGTGTGTACAGTATACTAAGATTTGTGATTTGTTGAAGGAGTAATGTAATATTGGAATTAGCCGCATTAGCTTCATTAGCCTAAACAGCTACAGTATACAAAGACACCAAAAATAATAAAGTTAGAAAATACTCTTAAATCTCTACCTCTGCCAAGGAAGTTATTTTTTCGATGCTGTTTGTTTGCTTGTCTGTTTAGTAAAAATAAAATATGTCAAAAAATTCTAAGCAGATTTCAGTTACATTTTTGAGCCTTAGAACTGGAATCAAAGAATGAATCCCCCCCTGATTTTAGCTTTGTGAAATCGGGCTGTTAAATCAAAGCAAATCGTAGTGATGAAGCAAAGGATGGATAAAGGAATGTGTTTCCTATGTAGATATCGTTGCTTGTCACGCTATTGACTTCATAGTTGTCTTACTTTGTCTTCATTTGTCCATTGTGTCTCATCCTGTCTTCATATTTGATGTTTTTAATGATTTCCACATAATTTGTATGCAGGAAATCCAATCTTACGATCTTACAATTCTTGTGTGTTGTCTTGTTTAGAAGATGGTGCACCTTTGAAAATCACTAAATAGAATAATTATGCATTAAGAAAAGCTTGTAATTCGAGTCATTTGAATTGTTTGCCGTTTGCTGTTCAGTATATCGTTGCAGTGAAGGCGCGCTCATCGACGGCCTTCCGATGCTCAATGCATTCAGTTGTCTGATTGATTCTACACAACGAATAGTTAATACATCCATGACTCCCATCAGGTTGCTTGAAAGTGTTGCAGCAGCATGACTTCAGCGTGATCTGCTGTGGGTCTGTATGAAAACACGGAAGAGAAATCCGCTTCCTCGTGGGAACACAAGGGACACTTCCAGCATCTTAATCTGGTTTTGTGCATACTTGGTTTAAATTGGAGTGAGAAAATAAACGATTGTGCAGTTTGTTGCAGACACCCTCCTTCTTCAGCATTGTGAGCAGGGCCGACAGCACCTCTGCCCCCGCCTGGAGGAAATTTGTTTTCCATTCTGCCACCAGGTTCCCAAAGCAGCGCCGGCGTCTCTGTAACGATGAACGATCATTGCCCTCAGATTGCTTTATGATATATGTACTCGTTAAAAGTAAAGCGCCGATCGCTTCACTATGGCAACCTTTTTGTGCATCATCTTGAGCGTGAAACTAATAATGGCCTGTTTCATGTTACAGGCTGGAAACAGAGACGTCCTCTTTGTAACTGCAGCATGGAGAATTGAATTTAATGCATTTTAATAGGGATAAAGCAGTGGAACAAGCAAGGCTGGGATGCAATGACCATAAAACTGCACAGAGGAGGCATAATGAGATCAATCGCCTCACTGAATCAGTCTCTTTGGCCGCTTTAAGAAAAAAGCATGTCGAGTACACATTGTTTATCTCCATCTGATCAAGGCCAGATTTTACAACTGAATATAAACTGTCCTTTTGATGCAGCAGCGTGTCTGTCTGAATCTACAGCGGCAAATACTCGTCTTTAATCAACATAGTGTCTCAAACATTGACTCAACAGGTAAGGAGTTCGTTTTGCGGCCATTTAAAGGCTGAAGAGACGTCCCAATTTTGTCCTCATATTATTCCTCTTAATGCTTATGGATGGAGTGGATTTAATATGAATATTAATGAGTAGAATGTATGCATTTCAGTTCATATTGATGTATAAAGTTACTGAAGAGGGAGAGTGCCAAAGGCTAATGTTGAGGGGAAACGGAGGAGGGTATTGTGATTAAGAGGTGTGTGTGTGTGGGGGGGGGGGGGGGGGGTCCATAGCTCCTCATGCAAATAATACCAGGAGAAATTAAACAAGCTTCATGAATTAATCTATCTTCTTCCACTTCTTCTTCTTTTTTTGCTAAAGGCAGTATTTCTCTCCTTTTCCAGGCATCAGGAAAATTAATTAGCTGTTTGTTATCTCGAGCTGAACTGGGGGGAATTGGGAGAAAGACGGGGGGGGGACACAATGACTCAGATGGAGGGGAGGCTGCTTGGTTGGGTTAGCTGGTTGACACGCAGGCTGGACGGTGACACTGAACTGACTCCTTTCTTCCCTCTGAGCCTGGAGGAGGGTTTACCCATCAGTCCGACCTCAATGCACGCCGCAAAAGACTCGCTGTCCTTGTGAAGACGGAAGGCAGAGAGGAGGGGGAAGCTACTTCTTGTGTTATTAGAGGAGGACAGGTGGTGCTGTGTTTCACTGAGCCCTAGGAAACGCAGCCTGATGTTAGCCAAGGCTGCTTTCATGGCCTCAGGCAACAGGAGTGACGGAGAAAGCAGGCAGCAGGTATTCACCGCCATGGGGTAAATTTAGCAGCGGTGTGAAGCTTCCAATTTGGTCCCGCACGCACACACAAAGCTCCCCGATTTGATCAGCGGAGGTAACTTTCACCTGCTCAATCACAGCGTTGAGATTTAGGGAAGAGAAGATGAAGATAATAGTTTGGTTGTCAGCCTGACAGGGACTTGGCAGCCTGCCAGTGCAAGAAGCTAAAAAAAAAAAAAAAAGAAATTCTCCAAGATTGTCTTTTAGAGTGGAGGAAGTTATATACACTGTACTTAAGCACGCTTTATGAAACAAGACCATAGACAATGAGACTAGCCCATGTCTGATATTTCTGGCAGCCAAAAGATACACCTGAGTGTAATTCTGATAGATATTTATCCATCCATTTCCCCTCTTTGTCTGAGCTCATGGTTGCAGCATGATGCTGCAGACATCCTTCTCACCAGCAACAATTCCCAGATCCTTCTGAGGAGAGCTCGAGGTGTTCAGGCTGAATGAGATGGTGCCTTGTCCACAATCCAGACACTTCTCTAGGTGGGCATGACTGGAAAACACCCACAAAACCAGAACATCACTCAGAGAGCGCAGACCTCCACCAAGCAGCTCGTTCCCCTCCTAACTGGATCTACACCGTCCGCATGGTGATCTGGATTAGCATCAAAAGGTTCTAGATTGTTCTTGTTATCTTTATACACCAACCATGAAAAGTAAAAGTGAATCAGAGTTGATCTTTGACTAAGCTTTGAATCCGTAAATTGAGTTTTCAATGTTAAAATTGTATATATACTGGATCAAATCCAGATTAAATTCAGTGGTGAGGTAGATCCCCCCCCCCCCCCCCACATGACTGTGTCAAAATCCACAAACATGTGTCAATAATCAACCGAGATATTAAGGAACACATTTTGAAGCTCCACTGACTGCAATGTTAACGAAAATTCAATGTGATCCATAATCCAGTCCAAAAAGACAAAACGACAAACCAAAGTAAATCAGAAATCAAACGAGCAAGAGTTCAATAAGATAACAGCCAAAAAACATTGAGACGGGTGAAGCAGGCTGGAACATCAAAAACTACAAAATACAAGCCTTTGGTCAGCCGAGAACAGACTGGCCTGGCGACAGGCACGGGGAGCAATGAAAACAGTCCGGCGATTTGTGGAATGGTCAGTAGTGACTTGATGCAGTTTGATGATGAGACAATGGATTGCAGGTGTGCCTGTTCTGTTCAAGCGATCTGTCCTCTGCCACGCCCACTGCAGAGAGGGGGGGGGGGGGTGAAATATATGGCAATACCATGACTAACAACTCAAACCCTCACAGATACGTCTGTAACATTTTGAGTTATCTTGCGCCTCGGTGGAGGTAAAACAAGGAGGCACTATTGGAGGCAAACAAACAAACTACGTCGATTGGTGGGTTGTTGCTCAAAGGAGTGGCTATTCTAGCTTTAGTTCTAATTTAGTCCAAAAAACAGCCGGACCTTCCCAGCCTAGCTCTCTTTTCCAACTCATGAGGTTTCTGTCTGTTAAAAGGCAGTTTCTCCCAACCACGTTCTGTTCTGGAGTAGATTGGCGGTTGACGAGAGGCAGATTTCAATGTCAGGGTTGGCAGTGAAAGTTTGGGTTTCAAGGCATTTAGCAGGATCTCACACAACCTCACAAACTGAGATCAGCTGTTTGCAATGATTATTGTTTTTCATTATTATTTGATTCATTATTGTCAAGATGGTTGCGGGTTTGTCTCCGACTTGTGGCCATTCTGTCAGGAGTTTGCATGTTCTCCCCGTGTCTGCGTGGGTTCTCTCCGGGTTCTCCGGCTTCCTCCCACCACCAAAGACATGCAGCCTAGGCTGATTGGTGACACTAAATTGTCCGTAGGTGTGAGTGTGTGTGGCTGGTTGTCTGTCTCTGTGTTGCCCTGCGATGAACTGGCGGCTTGTCCAGGGTGTCCCCTGCCTCTCGTCCATTGACTGCTGGAATTGGCTCCAGCTTGGCCCGTGACCCGATAACGGATTAAGCGGTTGGGACAATGAATGAATGAATGAATCATTGTTGTCAGTATTTTTTATATTATCTCTGTAGATTAGATGTTTTTTGAGCAGAAGCACAATTGTTTTTAGCTGTTTTGGACACAGTGTGTTAACATTTAAAAATGTGAAATATCAGTTTAGTGTTTAGCAGGTGATGAACTCTGACTGAAAACAAGATTTCATGGATTTGTGTTCCTTGTACGCATTTAGTACCAGGATGTGAAACGCGGTTCTGTGTGAAGAGTTTTCACAATGTGACTTCAGTTTGACCAAAGCAGGTTAGCAACTGAAAAAAAACAGTCATTACGAAAATAAGAAATGCGCTTGGTTGTTTGGTCGAGGATTTGAACCAATGAATTGGGCCAATGCATTATGAGGAAGACTTCCCATGGAGCTTGGACAGTTCTCGTGGTGATGATGATGATGGGAAATGGAGCTCGGTGTTAGAAATAGAAACTTCTAATTGAAGGCTTTCATTGGGGGAAAGAAAACACTGAAGTTTGGCAGAAAAGAAGACAAAAGGAAAACTTGAGATACCCTGAAAATCAAATCAACCTTCTCACTCGATTGCATGCTTAATTCTGGCAAAGTGTCTCGGCGGATGCCATTCCTGCCGCATTCATCCGGGCCTGGGACCGGCTCGACGGAGACTTGACCCCTGCTGCTGCTGAGGCTGCATTAAAGGCACCATATTGGATGAAATATACACTAAAAGTAATAATAAACACAAATAAATGCACATCAGCAAAGAATTCTGTACGTCAATGAGAGAGAGGGAGGGAGAGAGAGAGAGAGAGAGGGAGAGACTGCACTTGCTCATTGCATGTATTGTTTTCCAGCCTTTATGTGACACCCATCATTTAGATCATAATGGACTGAATGTGGCCCTGCCACTCTACTGTCTCTCGTGCGTGCCTGTCTTTGTTGTGCTATAAATGTATGGACCCCCCCCCCCCATCGGCGCCCCCCCCCTCTGTTGTGTGTGTTTGCGTGCTATCCTGTGTGTGTTACCTTTGTTGTGTGCGTCTAATCCCCGGGGCTGCAGGGGAACAGCTGAAACAGGGGCAGTGGTGGCTTGTCAGCCCGAGGCCCCCGCTGCTCCTCTCCCTTTCACTGCTCCCCATATGGTCCTGCAGTGCTGGGTCCCCGGGGGCCTGTTAGCACCGCACCACCCAGGCCCGGGCCATGCCACCAGGCCCCTCTTGCCTCCTGTCTCACCCCATTCACCTCTCCCTCTTGGTCCTCTTTACTTTTGCAGTGCCCCCCCCCCCTTCTATTTTTGATTACTTCATGATATGAATCCAGCGCCCCCGTCCTTGTTCTGTTGTCTGCTTTTAAGCCACACGCCTCCCCATGTCTCTTTTCCTCTACCATTTAAGGGGTGTTTCTCTTTTCCTTGCTCTCATCTGTCTCTTATTTTTCCAGGTCTTGCAGTGAAGTTAATGCACAGATTTATGGCTCCCATTAGATGTATGAATTATCTCCCTTTCTTTCGGGCAGGGGACTTTTCCGAGCAACCTTGTCCACCCTCTGCAGACACAGTAGCACGCCGGGCAGACGGCATTAAGATCAGTCAGTGCAGGCCAGCCAGCGGCCCCACAGTACTCATGGCCCCCGGAGACACCGAGGATTCCTGTCTTTTTAAAGGGTGATTTACTCTCCGGGCCGTCTCCAGACCTCATAGGTAGAAACGACATCAGTTTATCTTCACCAACAGAGCCCCAAGTATCACTGAATCAGCTGTCACTACCTCTCCAGGATGAGCAGGTATTTTTGCATTAACAGGGTGAGCTCTTCATGAAAGGTATTAAACATCTCGCTCCACACGCGCTCTGGACTCGGACTGTTTGCTGTATTTATTAGCGCTTTGCTTTATCATGATGCTGCTGTTGCACGATGGCCGCGGAGAGTCTGTGGAAAATATGTTCATTGGGTCATGGATGTATTTTTAAAAAGATGATCTTGCTACGTCTGAATTGACCCCATGTTCTGATTTTACACTATCTAATTGATCACATTGATTTTTGCATTCATTGATAGAGATTTTCATATAAAATATGAATCTACCTTAAAATGCATTTCGTGCTGGATTCTCATATTGAGTTCTAGCACCCTCTGTTGGTAGCTGGTAGATAATGTCCTAGGTTGGCTACGTCACGCGCCAAGAAATGGTGTGTTGCAAACACACGCAGTATATAGGTCTACTAAACCTACCTATTTACTGCGTGTGTGTGTGTATATATTATATACATTTTTTAAATTATTCACAGATAATAACGAAAATAGTTAAAAAGCAGACTGCTACTTGAAAATATGAATTTGTAAAAGACACAAATTTAATGAAGTCACATGTGGAATCATGTATATCTTGGAACAAATATTCCTGAAGCAACAGTACATTGTTGGTGCATCTTTAAGACATCATCAAGAAAGATAATGCATGAATCATTGTATGTAGATGCAGGTTCAAGGGGCCCGGTGAGCACAAGTAGCAGAAAGGTTATTGGTGGGATGTTCAAATGATGCAAAGTCTTAAAATGTTGGCGAGTGTTTTCACTTTAGGAAAGACCAAACGCTTTTGCATCATTTTTTAATGTACTTTATATTTGTTATTATTATTTTGATTACTTAAGAGACACAGATTTATTGTTTTAGGCTAGGACCAAACATTATTTATGTAAAATAAATATGTAGAACTTAAATGAGGGGGCAAAAAGTTTCACTGTGAAACTATGATACTCATCTTCCTTTAGTCGGAAACATCAGCCAATGTTTAAATTTCCTGACCCGTCTAAGGTGCTTTTGTCAATGACACATGATTGATGTGTATTAATTGACACCTGAGCATTTGTGACTGTTCTGCGTGGACTTGGTTTTCCCTGTGTCTGCGTGGGTTCCCCTTGGGTTCTCGGGTTCTTCCTCCCTCCACCATAAACATGCAGCAGAGCGAAAGGGGTGACACAAATGGACATGAAACTGGGTGTGATCGATTGGCTGCCTTCTTATGTTGTCCTGTGATGAGCCGGCGACTTGTCCAGGGTGCACCCAACCTCAGACCCAAAGTCTGTTGGGCTAGGCTGCAGCCCTTTGCGGCCGTACACAGAATAAGCTAAGTTATTGATAACTTTATACGCTTGTTTATTGGAGACTCGCCGTGACAGCAAAAGGTTCTGCGACGTGACGATCAGGGTCTCACGCGCTCCGCTGTAAGAGCGACGCCTCACAGACTCGCCCGCTGCTGATTGGTCCCCCTCGGGCCTCGGCTGCGGAAGTTGGTCACTCTTTTTTGCACTTTGAAACTCAATCTTTTCTCTCAGGGTCCCCGTGTTGTGTCTTTGAGTGCAATATCCTGTGCTGCACTCACGCTGTCATCGGCTGCCGCTCTCAGCTCCTTGCTCTCCCTCTGTCTCTACTTCCATCCACCAGAACACCCCCCACCCTGCCTTCCCTCTCCTCCTTCCTCCCCGCCAACCTCCTCCACCTCTGTGCACAGGGCTCCAGTGAAGCCTGCAGCTGGCTGAGGCCTCCCCTCCTCTGGGCTAAAGACTCGGCAGGGGGGCAGGGCTTTGGATCCAGCTTAAAGAAAAGCAGGCAGATCAAGGACAAGAAATACTGGGGGAAGAAAAGTAATGTATGATCCTCTGTGTGAACAACCCCCACCAACTATCCCCACCGCCGCACCAGCCTCACCCTCATCGCCGCTTCTATATATATCCCCCCCCCCCCCCCCCCCCACTCGTCTCCCCCTGTCCAGTTTGGTTTACTGCTGCCGTTTGCGTTAACTGGTTTCAGATACGGGACCGTGAGCAGAAATACACAGTGACATTTATGATGTGGGCAGACACTCCACGTTTACTGAAGTCTGGGTTTCAGGGGAGGGACGGACGTATCAGTTGCCCTCCGGCGTTAATCTGACACTCGGCGTGACACAGTTGGACGAGACAAAATCTCAATCAATAGCTGACGGAAATAAAGGGATAACGAAAGAGGTAGAAAGTTCAAAGGTCAAGGCCAAATTATATCCTAGAGAGAATAAATCTGTGAAGAGCAAATCAGAAAAAAAGAGAATCATTAATTAATGATTGAAGGTTGTCTGTTTACATTCAGACAGAATCAGCTGCAGCTAAACATGTTGATGGGGGAGGAGGTGAAGGATGGATGCAGGTCACATCACGACTGCCAGAGTCGATCCATTCATCCATCCATTTGCTGGCGGACCTGGTCATTTTTCAAAATAAAATACCAGTCCTGTCTAAATACGGTGAGTATTTGTGGCTTCACACATGAAAGTCAGGAATCATGACGGAATCAAACAAATCCGAGCAGGAATAAAATATGTCTGTGTGTGTGTGTGTGTGTGTGTGTGTGTAAGTATCCTTGGGCAAGCCACTATTTTGCTCCCAGTAGCTGTTCCACTGGTGTGTGAAGGATTTACTAAAGAGCAGGTGGTGCCTGTGTGAATGTTTGGATGAAAGGGTGAATGCTGCTATTGTAAAGTGCTTTGAGTTGTCCGTCAGACTAGCAACGCGCTAAAGTCAAGTTAACACTTCTCAGCCTGTCAAGCAGCTTCCTTCACATAACTCAGAGTCCTTTGACCCATTCATAAAACATCGATGGGTTAAATATCTCGAGCCTATCAATGTCTCAATGAATGTTTGTGGGAGGAAAAAGTTGCTCCAGTTTTGGAAACATTTTTTTTCCCACAACTGAAGCAATTCTTTTCTCAAAATGTGTAGAGATTTATGAAACCGGTGACTGTAGAACTTTACTACCCACTGCGTCATCCGATGCACCGCTTCATGTGTCGGTGCGTCCGTGAGCACACTAATAGCACCAGGCTCCATATTTTTTCCTCTCGCTTTCTCTCCACTGTCCTACCTTGCATCTGCAGTCTGTCCTACTTCCCTCGCTTCCCCGTCGTTCCATTCGTAAGGTGTGATATAGCTTTAATTGAGCAGAAACATGTGGAGAGATCAGACATATCTCGGGGGATTAGAGGTTTGTGCGACTGGCAGCCTGTGTTTGGAGCAAGGGGTCTGCTGGGAATGAATGTAGTTAGTGTGACCCTTGACCCTGCGAGCTGTTGACGTGGAAGCTGGCCAAGAGGGGTCCAACAGAACGCTTTTGTTAATCTCATTCAGGGCTCCCTGTGAACTGTGGGCAGGGGGAGAGCTGGCAGTTCAGACCTGTGGAATGCAGAGCTCTTTATTCCCATGCTTTGGAAACAGACATGGGCCCTGGAACTAGCCAGGCTCCTTTAGCAGGACCTCCTCCACTCAACTCAATCGACACTGACAGCATCCTGGCTCAGGCGTGCCAACTGGCAGGGCAACGGTGCAGGGAGGACAAATGTGCCTCACCGACGCAGCAAAGGACAGAGGCAGCAGGACAGCACGTCCTGCAGGCAGCTGCAGTAATGTGCCGCTTTTCGTCTCGGGATAGGCGGGACCGTCCCCGAAAAGGGAAACGAAAGAAGCATTCCGCTTCAGCAGGACGCAAAAGTAAAGTCGACGAGACTTATCAGTTTACAAAAGGAGAAATATCGCAGAATTTTCAAATAAAAAAACACGTCCTTCCTGTCGCCAAAAAGATTCCAGAAATATTGTGAATGTTTTCCAATTCATTTAATTTGAGTTTGGTGAAGTTTAAGCAACTGAATGTATTTGGTTCAGATTCAGGAAAGATTGTTTGATGGCTGGGAGAGTCTCACTCTCTAGGACCATCCAGGATAGAGTTACAAGCTCCCTGCTATTCATGCTTTAACCCTTATGTTATGTTAAGGGTCAATTTGACCCGTTTCAGTTTTCGTGTTGACCAAAGTACTGGTTATCCTTTATTTTTCGTCACACAATTTTGTGACTTTTCCTCATCTTGGGTCATGAACCTGTGTGTAAAATCTGGACACCTTGATGTGTAGTATAGTGTCTGTGCAGAGTTTGTATACGAATATGATGTTGGGGTCATTTTGACCCGGACACTTTAATGAGGGTAAGAAACTGTTCAGATCCAAAATAAACATTGATGTCTTTTATGTCCTTTATTTAGATTGCCCAATTATTTGTATTTTGACTCCCTCTGAATAGCTATTTTGACACAGAGACCCAGGTGTGAGTAGAGGAGGAACTTTTTCTCCCTTGTCCTTGTCACTGTTCTCATGTCATCTCTTTGACAAACACACCAAAAATGAGCTCCAGAAGGTTTACAGTTGATGCTACTTTGGCTTTAGTGATGCAGAGGAAGAGATTTCAGAGACCGGGGACAATGTTATTGATGATCCAGATTGTCAATTTTCCTCCAATGAGGAGGATTCAGAGGACGAGTCTGCCATTGCCTCTCCATCAGATGAAAACCAAGGAATGCAGCAATAATCATTTACAGAGGGGACATGGGCATCTAAAGATGGTAATATAAAATGGTCAACAGCACCACACCAAAGCCGAGGTGGACTGTCATCTTCCAATGTCATCAAAATGGCTCCCGGTCCTACAAGATTTGCTGTCACACGAGTCGATGATATTCAATCAGCATTTCAGCTCTTCATATCCCCACCAATAGAGAAGATTATACTGGTCATGACCAATTTGGAGGGAAGGTGTGTATTTCAAGAGAAATGGAAGCCACTGGATCAGACTGACTTGCATGCTTACATCGGAATTCTGGTATTAGCTGGAGTCTACAGGTCAAAGGGAGAAGCAACGGCAAGTCTGTGGAATCAAGAGAATGGAAGGCCAATCCTTCGAGCAACAATGTCTCTGGAGACATTTCACATGATATCTCGTGTGATCCGATTTGACAACCGCGACACCAGAGCTGTTGGACATTGAAAATCTGAGGAAATGGAGCAAGTCGAATGAAAAAAAAAAGTGTTCATGAAGGGGAAAAAACTTCAAATAGTTCTTAAAAATAGTGTTGGAATTAAAAATGTATTGTATGTCTCTTTTCTAAATGTTCATATAATCTAAAATGAAGATGTTATTGGTTTAACGCGTTTTTTTTTTACTGTTTTGAGTGGATTTACACAGTGCGGGTCAAAATGACCCTAACATAAACAACGTAATTATTTTTCAACATAATACAAGGGTTAACTGCGATGCAGTTTGGAAGAAATATAAAAAGGTGGTCATAATTTACCTGTAAACAGGTGGGAACTAAACGTTGCACATTAAACAGGCAGGCTGCAACCTGCTCAGACTTCAGACACAGATGTCCAGCGCTGCATTGATAAGACAGCCATTCCATGCAATTCTGGTATTACTGTGCTATAAGAGACTGTCGTCCCTCAGAAATCAGCACAGGTGGAATTATTTCCAGAAATGGGGGCATCAGTGTCAAAATGTGTGTTTTTCTAATTCTAATCTAACTTTAATTAAGTTAAGTCTCAGGAAATGTACAATGCTATACAACGTGTACTTTGTACTGTTCTTTAGTAGTACTCATTCACACACAGTGGAACATTGTCTTCACCTTCCTTAAGGTCAGTTTTCCACAAAATTTGAAATCTATAATTAGCTTTTTGAGCTAAAGTAATTTCTAAGAAGCAAACAGTGATGTTTAAACAAAGTAAATTTAGAACAAAGATTACATCGAAAGAACCGCGCTCACTCACAGTGAGAGGTTGCTAGGCAGGAAACTCCAGGCCAATAGTCCAGGTCAGTGCAGATTAGTAAGTAAGTGTACCCCTCCAGTGGTATGAATGGAAAACTGTTGGAGACTAAATGCAATCTCTGGGATTGACGGCAGTTTAGGAATGAAAGAACTGGTGAGATTAAAATGTGAATCGTTGATGTTCCATCCTGGATCTGTCTTTTTATGCTGTTTCAAGAAGAGCCCGCTGATACACAGGAAGTAAGGAAATCAGTCGTTCACAATTCCTTCTTCTTCCAGAGCCCTGCTGGGGGGGGGCACCCGCCGTTCCACACAATGGTGCTGCTGGGATTACAGGCCTCCCCTGCTATGTGAGCAGCCCGGCAATGGGGGGGGGGCACAACATTATCAGATTCCAAAACTGAGACCAATGCTTTTCAGACCACGTGTTTTAATGATTGGCGTCTGAAAGCTGAAATGACAAAAATGACAACAAAAAATACATAATAAAAGTTTATTTCAAAATATTTTCTCTCAAATATGTTATTATTATTAATTGTATCATTATTTAATATAAATATATTTAGTGTTAAGTGTTATTTTTGCAGCAGATCTGGATTGTGGTTGTATGATTGTTTTATGAATACTGTTAGGGCATTTTTCTAATGTAATTTTAATTTGTCAGGCATGAATGCATGACTATGAAAATAATCAGTTATATTATTTCTTTTGGGAGGGGGGGGGGGGGGGGTTGCCTGTCATTATAATTTGTCAAATTATAAATGTACAAGTCGAGATAAGCTGCAGTTTCATCCGGGGGGTGCCCCGCCTCTTGCCCGGAGCCAGAGGTGGACGATGCTGCTGGAGACGAGACGATTGAGGTCATCTCCAAAAAAAATGGATGGATGGATGAAACTTACAGCATTCTTAACAGTATGTGCCATAAATTGTATTGAAATACTGATTTTGATATACACACACACCTACACCCACACACACACACACAGGATGGTGGCCACTTCCTCCTCGCTCTGCTGCTAGAATGTGAGCTGGCCCCCGGCCTGTGATTTACCTGCTGTCCTTGGCTTTAACACGCCCCCCCCCCCCATATGTTGCACAATGCCCCATAAAGACGTCTCGAAATGAGGCAGCGGAGAGCTCAGCTTCCGCTCTGTTTAAAACACGCAGCCCGACATCAGCGTGTGAAGTGTCAAACGCTGCAAGCGGATCAATCTGACTTTGTTTAGATCATTGTGTAAAAATGTCCTATTTGTTGCTGTGGATGCATATGCAGCTCTCTCTCCCTCTCTCTCTCTCTCTCTCTGTGTGTGTGGCTGGCAGCCTCGCTGTAGAACAGATGGAGAGGAGAGGGATTCTGGCTGAAGCTCTTCCTGTGATATAAAGGTACGCTTTCTGTCGGAGCGGCTTCTGCTTCTGTGTGTCGGCAGAACACATCCAACCATTGTTGCAGCGCTCTGATGCTGGATGTTCTCATTGGTGATATATACTAATCTATAATCAGTTATTATAAAAAAATGGAATGGAATAAAATCTTCACTGAATTACCATGTGTCAGTCACTTTGCAGTCTGGGTATTCAGGTATCAGGAAATGTTTAAAAAGCTGAGAACGGCAAGTGAATTGTTAGGATGACTTATTTTGACATTTAAAATTCAATACGTGCAAACCTGCCTTACACATTTGATTTTAAAATTGTATGAGTATGTATGTATGTACTATCGCTCATACCAAATACATGTACCGTTTGTACTGTAGTTTTTTTTGCATGCTGTGAATGTGTAGTACACAGCCAGCCGATACTTCCTGCGCTGATGTAAAAATGATGGTGGCTTTAACCAATGAGAGCCACGGGGCATTCACACTAAATAAACTTATATGTTTGTACACCTCCACACAGAGGTGGAAAGCTAGTGGGGCATGTAACTGTATTTGGGACTGCCCCTCGGGGACTTTATGGAGAGTGGAGCAGTAAAAATGTCAAGGCCAACAACCCGGGAGACCCCTTGCAGAGAGGGAGGGGGGAGGGGCCAACATTTTACCTTCGAATGGGATTATATATATAAAAAACCCAGAAGACTCTGATTCCAGTTGTCTTTCCATTTTAAGGTCTTCAGAGTATTGTCTGTCCTTCCGCAACCTTGATGTTTCTCACAGTTGGGCCGGACCCCCCCCCCCCCTCCATCCGGGCCCATCAGCTGGCCAACGCTGGTGTTTCCTTTGTTTAACTTCTGACCCGTGAAAACAAATACTGCCGCAGAGTTCTGAGGGAAATGAGGAGAGGAGGAAGTTTTTGGTTACAAATTAAATACGTGCATGTCATGAGCCATAAATCGACAGGCCTGCTAGCAGTGCTGCTACTGAAACGGCATGTGGTAGCAAGGCACTCGTCATAAAGTTTTAAGGCCTCCAGTCTATTTCTTTATTTTAAGAGGGATCTGGATGATGGCCGGGCACAAGGCAAGATGGATCCCAGGTGTCCGAAAAGAGTCCAAGAAAGAAAAGGGCAAGGGGAAAATGAAGACTAGCGTCTGTTTCAGGGGCAGAAGAAGCTGATTCTCACTCAACAACATTTCACTTCAAACTCTTAAGCTCGGTATCTCAGCAACAGCATCTCTGGAGGCGGCCCTCCAGTGAGTTGGAGTAAAGAGCAAGAACAGTCCATGTCGGGAGGTGGTCCGAGTGGTTGGAGGGGTCGGCCTTGCCCAAGAGAGTCTGGCTTGTGTCGAGGGAGAAAACAAAAGTCAAAGTTGTCTTTGCTTCTCAAGTGCATTACACAACTGGCAGATGTTCAAAAGTCAAAAGCCCCATCAGAACCAAGGATCCAGGGTTAAATTAAATTCAGAGCATTTGGGAGATTCAACGGCGAGAACTGGCTCCTCTCATCGCTTTGAGTTTGTAGGCCAAACCAGAAGGTTTTTCCAAAATGTAGTAAAATAATTGTGGTAACTAAATAACTCCAGTGATTTCAAGAGCACTCAAAAAACTACACTGACATATTTCACATCTCGGGGACACTGATCTGCTACTTTTGATAATTTTGAGTGACAGTATAGGTTGAGAACCAAACGGAACAGTGATGGAGGCCGAAGCGGAAATCTAAAAGGGTTGCAATAGCGAAGGGGACAAAAGAGACCCTCGATTTACCTGCTGAGTCTAAACTTCACTCTGCACTTAAACATGTGTTTTTCCTCCGTTAGAGTGTTCAGGTTCCTCCCTGACAGACAGGCACCAGCTTCCGTGTAATCCCAGGGCTTTGGCTTGAGCAAAGTGTTGACAGCAAGACAACACAGCCTGCACCCCCCCACCCCCCCACCTTTAAGAATGCGTCAAAGGGTACAGATGCAAATTCTGCACACGTCGCCAGATGTGACTCATCAGAAATCTTTTTATCTTTCATACTCAGACAACCTTAACAGAGTTTTGAAGTAATTGTGCTGAAGACGGACATCTGGAAAACGCCTCACATTTGATGTGATGCCATTTGTCTGTTCGTGGCACAATCCAGCTCTCTCACTTCCTGACCATCAGGGAGTTCACGTTTTACCATCTCTTTGCAGACCAGTACTTCATCGGTTTATGGCATTATGTCTGCATGTGCTGCTTGTGCTGATTGACACAGGTCAGCTGTGAGCTGTCAAGGGCGTAATGTGTTTGTGTAATGTGGGAGGGAGAGGGGGGACAAGGTCGTTCATGTGCTGATGTGGCCGGCTCAATTGCCCCTCTGGGACCTGCAGACGATGGAGCAATGATACACACAGGTTTGGATTACTCAGGAGTGAACTCTTAGGGGCCCACAGGAATTATACTACTCAGCTGTATTTTATTCTAACTGCAACATTTACATTTGATGGAAAGCTCCAAATTTAATGCCGTGTTCCATTTTCACGCAGGGAAAGATTTTGCATGAAGAAAAAGAACAAGAACAAGAAGAAAAGAGTTAAACTAGTTAAGTTAATCTCTGAACTTAAATCAACAAACAGCAGGTATGCAGCATGTGTGGGGGCTTTCAAGTCCCAAACAAAGACTCAACAAGTCAGAAAGGAGTGTCTCCCGTTTGATTTGCCATTCTGATCCAGTGTTTCCTTGTTTTGTGGTGTGGGCGTGGTTGCGGGAGAGTCATCAGACCCTGCCCTGCGGAAGCGCCAGCACCAGATATGCATTTATGTCACATTGCAGACTTCTTCCATAGCTTGTGTGTTTTGCCGGCTCTTCCGTGACTGTTATATTTGCATATTGAACCTTTGTTTGGCAGTGTTTTTGATCTTTGTTTTTTCCGCTGTCTGTTTTTTAGTATTTATTTTTGGCTGTATTTTGTTTTCACGTTTTTCTCGGACCAGTTTAAGCCTATCCCAGCTTACTTTGGACTAGTTGCCAGTTTATCACAGGGCTATATAGAATGAAACTCAACCTTCCAAATTTGTATTCATGCAATACTTACAGCAAGTAAGTTCTGTTGGGGAAAAATAGCACAATTCTGCTTTGTACATCATTAATAAGGGAAACTTGAATTACATTAACCGTACTGAGCATTACGGAAAATAAAAAAAATAAGAATAAGAGCTTTACTGTCATGGTCTCATGTGTGATCGGCTTCTCTGACACGTTTCAAGGTCTTGAAGGACAATTGAACACCTCAACCTGCATTTTGTGTTAACGTTTTTCAGGGACCTCAGCCAATTCAAGCCTTAGTTTGTTTAGTACAGCGAGTTTGCTTTTTTCCGATATGTTATTCTGTATTTACCTTTTTGTATATGCGTAAAGTGTTTTGGTTGAACTTTTACTCCTGCCCTCTGTCTCTGTATTGTGGGGTCCACCAGCTTGATCATTAACCCGTTTACACTTTATTGAGACTCTTTTTAATTACTGCACTGCGTATTATGCAGTAGTTTCAATTTCATTTACATTTTCTTTATTGCTATATACTTATTTAAAGTGCTTTTTAAAAATAAAAACATTACTTTATACAAAAATGCTGATTCACAAAATTTTAGGACTCCAATGAAAAGTAGAACAAAATACAAAAACTTAGAAAGCAACAGTTCTTGCAGACTTCAGGAGAAATGTCTTCACATCCTACATTCATGGCATTCAACATGAGGGATGCATGTCAGAATACTGATGCAGCTGTTGAAGCTGAAATTTGCCCTGCAGCCTCGCAGTACTTTACACTCTATCAAAGATGATTAACCACATTGTCAATGTCTGCGGCCCTTATCGCCTCAGAGACCACAGTTCTTGGTCCTCCTCCCCTTCTTCTTTCTCTACCAACCAGAACTTGTTCTAACCAGGGTGGACAGGCGGAAGTATTGTGTGGGCAATGTGGACGGTAGAGTTTAGACAAGTGGGCCTGAAAACCTAATCCAGTAAAAAGCTAAAAGCTCTCCCCATAGCCATATTTAAAAAGATAAATCCATAATCACTCAAAACTACTCCACTCATTACACACTGTGACGCAATTAAGAAAAGGGATATATTGTGGTACGATTGAGACACTCGTAAAATTCAGCTTTGTTTGTGGCCTATTTTAATTGTAATACATTTTTACTTAAACCCTATCAGTGCTCATTTAAATTGTATTGTTGTGAGTGCTTTACTTCCATGACAGTAGGCTGAGTCCACCTCTGTCTCTATACCACCGACCTTGCTGTCAAACCGTCTTCTTTTAGCTATATTTGTCACATGCTGGAGGCGGGCCTGTGCTTTTCCATGCACTAACTTCTCCTGTCTTCCAGATCCTCCTCCTGCAATCAGCTCAATCCGGTCACCTGTGCTCCTAGGCTCACCTGCAGCTAATCTCATCAACCCGGACGCTACATATACTCGGCTCAGACACCACACCCATGCCAGATTGTTTAGTGATGATTCCTAATTTCCAGTATTCCAAATTGACCTCCCGTGTTTCGTACCTGCCTGATTCCTGTATTCTGTCTCTTTGCCTGCCTATTCTGACTACCCGCGTTATGACTTCTGCCTGCCTAGCATGTTAAAACAAAGGGTGACGTGACGATGTGAAAAGTCTAAAGGTTATAAGAATAGCTGATTTACAGTGGTGCATGTTAAAGTTGAAAAGTCACACCTTCAGTAAACACAGATGCATCAGCATGACCCCCATCGTTCACTGTAAACATCGTCTTCACCCACAATGATTTATTCATACAAATATTAAATCTGTTGTCTGCTTGTCATGTTAAACTTGTAATCCCCATTCTTTTGCATTGTTTACAGTAATTCCTCTTTTTTCCATGAAGAAGATCCTCAAACAATTCCACGCTTCACAGAGTTTCTCCTTTGAATATGTGGCAGATGAAAGTAAAAACAGGATTACGGTCTAATCCTTCTCGATTGTTTGTGTCTTTTGGCCACTGGGAGAAGTCTGATGTGGTCTTGCCCTATTGGAGAGGGAGACAGACAGGGGATGGGGGTGGAGACCAAGACAGACAGGAAGGAGACTTTGCTCGGTGCCGTCTAGTAATGAGATCCAGTAATAAAGTGGATATATTCATAGACAACCTAGCAATTAAAGAAAGAGGTAGCTAGCGCTAGCTTCAGACGGCCACTTTGGATCTTTTAAATGTAAATACAGCCGCTTCTCTCAAAGTCCTTGGTGAGATATTCCAAATGAAATCCCCTCTCGCTAATGAGGAAGCTGTGATATTTCTTCGCCAAGCCTTTCCACAGCGCTACCTCGGTCGGCAGCCCAGTCTCTTGTTGAAATGTTTTAATCAGGCTGAAGGATCAGGGATTATGATATAACAGAGTTGGTGGAGACTAGTCTTCCTTTGTTTCCCATATCAACACAGTGCTGTTTGATCTGCACTGAAATCTACACTGCTGTGACTGTCTTAATTACCTAAGTGGATGTAGACAACACACCCTACATAGTAAATAGCAGGAGCTGACATGTCACTGAGTAATGTTCTGTGTTCCACTTAATAAAGAACGATACTTGGAGAAATAAAGACTGCCTGTGCTGCTACACGCATAGCAGAGATAATAAGATACATCTCATATAGATGTTGTCAGGAGACAAATTATATTCAATTTGAATGGAAAGCTCTGCTATTTGGTGATATTTAGTGGTTGCAAGATCTCTTCTTATTGCCATTACATTGTGTTGCCTTGATCCGCTGCTGCAGCCTGTTTCTGTCTCCTTCCCCACCCAGCATCCTTCCATCCTTAGCAGCGGGTCAGGGCACTACACACAGGTTAGTGACGCTGGAGTCGCAGTGCCGACATCGTATCACTGCCCAGTGCAGTAACAAACAACAGCTTGACTTGCAATATTGTCCCTGTGTTTGTTTATTAAGAGCGAGTGAGTCAGTTGGCAGAGGACCAATTCAAATGAGCTGTTTAAGACGCTATGAATAGGAATGAAGGCAGTTGCAGTATATGTTGCAGGGGATCCTCGTGGCATAGATGAGAGCCACTCTCTCTTTTTCCAGATGGTGGAGGATTTCTTGATGGCCTGGAGAGATTGTGGCAATTAGCCTTTATGTGCATCACCAAAGAATTGTATCCAATTACCACCATTTAGGCAGTAACATTTGACATGCGCTGGTTAACTGAATATTACCATATTTTCTTTATGAGTGAGACAATTATATATTTATGCTTGAAAGCTCCTACAGATCTATTGATGTCAAACATTTAAAGATGCAGCACAGTAGGCAGCTTCTGACACCACAGTCTCTTAAATGTACCTGGGATTATAGTGTTGATGCTTTCAATATTAAATAGCCCCCAATTCAATTGAAAATATGATCTTATGGTGGCAGATTTTTAAAGTTGTATCGGTGGTGGATTCACTTAAGTATTTGTAAGTAGGAAGTAAGTATTTGTGAGCAGCAGTATGGCTTTATGCCAAGAGTACCACAGGGAAAGGCTATTCCTGGGTACTGGATGGGGGGCATGTGACCAACCTAAGGCTCATAGTGGGCGGTCATCTGTCTGAACCAGCTGGGTTGCGAGAGAGAGAGAAACTTCATATATTTGCTGAGCAAGCCACTGAACAAAGAGCTGCTGTATAAAGCTATAAATGCTAATGGTAGCGATATGGACAACAGTGTTGAGGGCCACAGGTCCAGGTTCCGCAGCACCACGGACAGAAGGACCTGCAGACAGAGACAGAAAGAGGGACAAACAGAGGGCGAGAGAGAGCACAAGACTACGGGGAAGAGAGAGAGATTACTGACATATATTGTTAACCTGAACTCATTGAGTGCCAGCCATTTTCAACTACTGAGTGCCCAAGTTTTCGCTAATTTTGGCCGAGCTTCAAAGCTCCACAGAATAATCTTTACTGAGACTATACAAACGCCGAAGCTTCCAAATAAAAGATTAAAGTCTCTTCTTTCACCAGGAACAAGAAAGTGTCTTCCTGCCATTTTTTTCATTCCAGAGTTATTGGCGGTTGAAGAGAGGTGATTTCAAAGTCAGGGTTGGCAGTGAATATTTGGGTTTTTTTTAAAACATCTTGTTTTATGAGATTAAACACTTGAACTGTCTGTCAAACTATCACCAGTCCTGCAATGCAACTTGTCTCAGAGCAGGTTACTTTCACACAGAATCAGATCTTGCTCTGCACTCTTCTTTATTCCTCTGAAAAGTCTCATCCCCACCTGGCGAGGAGAAGTAAATTCCATAATCCCTGTCTCTCTCTCACTGACGCTGGGTTTGGGTTTGTTCCACGTCTGAAGTGATGCAAGCTGAGTGCCGCTGAGTGCAACAGTGAGTTGGTGTCCCGGAGGACTGTGCCGAGGCGGAGGCTGTGTTTGCTCTCTGTGCAGCCAGTGGCATGAGGTGTCAGAGGCGGCACATATGCAGCCTGCTCCGGAGCCTCAAGAGACCCCCCCACCCCCCAGGCGTCTTCATTCTGATGCTGATGCCATAGATACGGTAAAAGCCGGCACCGCCTGTGCTGCCAGCTCACTCCCTGCTCTCACATGACATTACAGGTGCCGTCGCAACTGATGCTGCCATCTAACGTGTGTCAACATATTTGGAGAACGCGGTGAAATCACGAACAGGCTTTGTCAACTTTGACTGTGTCTTTTGAGAATAGATCATTCAGTGAAAAGGTATGTTTTATAAGGCAGTATGTTAGGCCTTATTCAAGGCATTAAGTGCATAGAAGAAGATCATTTGTGTGTCCTATTCTAATATGCTCATTAAATGGTTCACAATCGGGGTAGAAAGAGAAATAAAGGCGAGGCATTTAATGACTTATTTATTGTGTTTTGGGCATAACATGAAATAAATCCAAATTAAATGAGAAAAGCACCCCGAGAGCGCAGACCTCCGCCAAGCAGCTCATTCCCTTCCTAATTAGATTTACACCGTCCACCTGGTGATCTGGATCAGCACCAAAAGGTTCTAGATTGTTCTTGGTATCTTTATAGTAAAAGTGAATCAGAGTTGATTTTTAACTGGATTTTGAATCAATAAATGGGTTTTAATGGTAAAATTTAGGATTTTCCTGACCCCATTCTGGATCAGATCCAGATAAAATTCGGTGGTGAGATAGAGACCCCCCCCCACCCTACATGACTGTGTCAAATTCCATCAACATGGGTCAATCAAGACCAAGATATTGGGGAACAAATTTTAAAGTTGATCAATAAAAAATTTCAACAAGCCACCAGTTCATCACAGGCAGATGATCATTCACACACACACACACATACACACCTATGGACAATTCAGTGTAACCAATTTGCCTAAGTTGCACGTCTTTGGTGGTGGGAGGGAGCCGGAGAACCAACGCAGACACGGGGAGAACACGCAAACTCCCCACAGAAAGGCCACAAGACTGGAACCTCGAACTCAAACCTCCGAGTCCAAGCTGCTGCTTGTCCTGACATTTCGTGTCACGGGACGATGCGCTTCTGATCCACCGGAGAGACGGTGCTGTTCATGAGCAGTAAAGAGGTCGGCCTTGTATGTCTGCACCTCAGCGGGTCATGTGTTGCCCATTGGTTCTGCTCCATCTAGACGTTGTGGACTGCCGTGTTGTAGTTCATCGGGTCGGTCCAGATGGTCTGCGGTCAGATCAGTTTGCCACGCCCCCCCAGTGAAAGCCGCTTTTCCAAACTGCTGGCTACGCTAATGCCAGCAGACAGGAAGCAGTTGTTAACTCCTGCCGGGTCAGCATCTGAATGACCCGGCTGTGTGAGCCCGAGTGAACATCACAAGTCCTTCCCCAACCCCCTCCCTCGGAGGGGGCCAATGTGACTCCTCTGGGCCTTTGTTGCATGATTGGATATATTCAGCTGCTCCGTTTGGTTGGTCTGGAGGAATGCCGCGGGTGTGACCCCGCCCATTGGCTGGTCAGTGAAGCAGGGAGGAGTATTAAAGCACCATCAAGGAGGGGATGGGAGGGTCATGTCTCATTGGGAAGAGCGGGGGGGGGCACTGAGCCTGTCACATGGTTGATGGCTGATTTACCACTCCACTGGAGAGGTGAGGTCTTGCAGGCCATCTCTCCCTCCCCACCACAGACTCAGGCATCGCATTGACAGATATCCCATAATGCTCCTCCTCTCTCCGGTGCTTTAGCTTCACTTGGAGCACCTGTATTGATTCGTGCTCCAGCCAATTAATCTGCAGGCATTGAGGGGCTGCCCTGACTGGCTGCTCTGACTGGCTGCCTTTGTCCAGACACGCCACTTTCAACTCCCCGCCTCTGATCTGGCACACGTTACATTTTGTCCCATCCAGTATGGCGAGGGAAAATCCATACCGTTCACTTTGCAGCATCTCTTCTGCTGCCAGACATCTTTATAAAGAAAGGGCACCTGGGCTTTTAAGACTTACTCACCCAACAATAAGTTCACCACGTCTCGTGAACACTACATGGTTGAATGACAAAATGTAGGCAGCCCCTTTTCTAGTATTATTGCCATATGGTGCAGAAAATCTACCCCCTGTGGCCTATTTTAATCCACTAATGTGTACTGATCTGTAGTCTTAGATGCTAACTGGATGTAACAACATGTGTCCTACAATTAAACAATGGAATCTGCTGTTGAGAGATTTGTGAACATAAGCTGATTTCTAATGCCCTCAAACAAACATTTCAATACAGGTTTCTTTATAAAAAATAAATAGATTCTAAACCTGTAAAAATATTTCTTTGTACTCTTTGCAGAGACGATGCAAAATGTGTGCGTGAAAATAATTTCACGGATACAAGGTACTTATCCCATGCTATTACGCATCCCAAATTTAAAATGTTTCTTTTTGCAAATTGAAGAACACAAAAAAATAAATAGAAGTCACAAAAGGTTTTTTTTTCTTTTTTCATGACTGTGAAACTCAAGAAACTTAAAATAAATGCAATGTCAATAGTATAGAAAAGCAATTATTTCTGCAACAAGACAGTTGCAGCATGCATGTGTGACAGTCCTTTTGCCTTTGCTGCAACAATGACGGAATGACGGACGCTGTCCTGCAGCATCTGTTTGCTATTTTGACCGAAGACTGGCACAGATATTTCATATAAGTGTTTGGGAACTGCCTTAACTTGTGGAAAAAGGGTACAATATGGGACCTTTAAGATGCAAGAATTTGTCCAGAACAAAGACTTTTGAAAGTGTTTGGTCATGAATAAAATATTGCACAAATTGAAAGTATATGGTACATTAACCCTTTAATGCCAAACATATCATATTTGATACACATGGCCTTTCAGTATTTTGAGACTTCTACTTCAGAAGAAGTAAAAAGCTGACTGATACAACCCTACACATGCGTCTGCATTTTCCATGAAAAAATTCCAGATTTTGCAAAAGTTACATAAATTAGAGAACTTGTATAAAAATGTATGATTTATTTAATTTAATTTACTTTTTTTTGACAAATTTGTCTGAAGGTTTCATTAAGACTTTATTTTCCAAAAATTTGAGTGTTCTGACGATTACTTCATGGCTCGGTCTTTAAAGGGTTAAGTCAAAAAATCAGCAAATGAAGCCAACATGCACGTCATTATGAGTCAGGCAGGGCAGTTAGGGAATGATTCTGGCTTTCACCCAGGATACTATTGGGTATAAAGTACCTGGTAGCTGGTCCTACAGTTTTAGTAGCAGGTACCTGAATCCAGGTGGAATTAACAGGTACTGAAAGGTCAAGTGACACTTTGCAGGTGACTGGTCGGTCAGAGAGAAACATTCCTTTATCACTGGCATGCATTGAATATTCTAGATCCAAGCTACTTCAGGGGCTGTGTTTTTTTTTTCTGCATCTGAGCTGCAGAAAAACTGTCTTTGATAGCTGAGGAGAATTTGAAGAGATGGTGCATGTCCCATTGAAAGACAATGCCTTTGTGTCACAAAAGAAGAGCACAAACATTATGACTTTCAGAAAAGTACTAGATAATCACTGAAAATGTCTTAGTTTATAATCGGCATCAGAAATACCTGAGATTAGGTTTTGTAAGACTTTCACTTCACGTCAGACATTTGCAGCGGCGATGATGCAATGCGATGCTGTAGATATAGTCCTGTTGGACTCTTGATCCATCAGGCTGCATGCGCTTTGAGTTTGGCAACTGAGCCTGAGCTGTCTCAGAAAAAAAAAAAAGAGAGCCCATTCAGAGATAAGAGAACACTCCCCTTTCTCTCTGTCAACATGTACGTCTTAAGTGAAGCCGAGTGCGAGCTGGAATTCCTGTCTGGTATCCTGTCTGACATGAAAGGCTGCTTGCTGCGACTGAGGACGGTGCTCAGAGAGAAGTATTCCCGCTGGACCCTCCGGCAGATGGAACAAGAACACCTTGAAGGATGGGAGTGTCGCCGTGCTCGAGCGCCTGCGTTCTCCCCTCCAGATGAAACGTAATTCCGGGCTGTCTTAAATCTACGGCAATCTGCGGATGTGAGCATCACGGAGAGTGCACCTGGCTCTTCAAGGAAAGCAGCCATTTGAGATGTGACAGAATGCCTTGTCAGATAGAATCATTGTAATGGAGATATAATCCCACAGTCATCACTCAGAAAGGCATGTCTGCAGGGCATCTTGAAGCAATAACCAGATATGCTTTGCTACATCGAGACGGTAAACGTCGCTAAAGATCTCGTACTTATCACAGGCTAAAATGAAAAATGGTGCTGGGAGGAATTTGGATAAGGAAACGCTGAAAGTACTTTGAATTTTGGTTGAAGTAACAAGATATTTAGAAGATCAAAATATAAACGGAAAAGTGTTCTCTCCAGCGAAGCCGGCGATCCCGTTGGCTGGCGAATAGTGCGACAGGATTGGTCCTTGTCGGCCTGTCAGATGACAGAGACGAGCCAGACGGGAGCGTCTGCAGCCGCTGCTGCGTACGCAAAGACGGAGCTTTCGTCTCTTGTCACTCAGAGGCCCTTGGAGGAGTTTTGGTGCTTAACCGCCTTCCTTGACCTGTCACTCAGTCCTCTGACAGCTGGTAGGCCACTCTCCTCCCCATCCTTCCCCCTTTTCACTCCTTCACCCCCTCTGTCCCTCCCAGTGTTCCTTCCCGATCACAGCATGGGGATCGGGGTCTCATTTTCATGTACCAGGAGCCCCCCCATCAGTGTGACAGCTCCCAGTCCGCCTGTCTCATTAGAAAACTGCCAGCTTGGTCTGAGAAGCAGCTGGAGAGGCGATTGTCGTTCGGCTCTCCCCAGCCCGGGAATCTGTGAGATCAACTAACGTCTAACATCAGTCAATCGATCATCATCTGATGCAACATCCAAATGTGCGCTGAGCCGCAATGAAATGCTTCGGTCGGTGCATTCTCATTTTAAATAAATAAATAAATAAATAAAACCCTGAATCGATGGTACAGAATAAAGCAAAGATGCTCTAAATGTTCACTTCCTCATTCATGTCGGTTCAAACACAACAGAATTTTTGTAAGATTTTTTGATCACATTTCTTTTTTTGGGGGGGGGTCCTTAACAAATAATGTATGGATGTCAGTAAAAAACAAAACATCAACCATATTTAAGCAACTAATATTAATTAACATGTGGATCCGTATCCCAGAAAACCATTAGACAGCCTTGTATGTATGACCTATCAGGTTTTTTATTTCTGCATTTTACATGCATTTTTTGCTATTTGATGCTTAAACGGTCTTGTGTGTATGTCGGGGCTATTATTTCATATTGGACATCTAACTTTTGCATGGCTATTTGTTTTATCACATCTATGTTACGATTTACTTTTTTTATGCTTCCTGCATAATAATTATCTTTATCATTTCTGACACTGACTTCTGACTTTTGGGTTAATGAAAAAGGTTTACAACCTCACCTTTCAGACGATGCGTGTTTCATTCAGAGACGCGATAACATTTCAGAATCCGTGTGTTTATGGCAAACCCTGCTGCAGGTCTGTACGTTTGCATCTTAGTTATCGTCTCTCAAGGGACGGCTTGATAGAGCGAAACAAACTAGTTTACTTTTTAGACCTTCATATCACATGGTGTTGGACAAGGACAAAAAAAAGACTAAATAACAGGCGGCTATGATTTCCAGCCCTTTATTGTTTGTCCTTGAGTCTTAATTGTGCAACGTGGAGAGACATCCATTAGGCTTGCCTGCGTTTGAAGTTTTTTGATGCGAGACCTAGTTGTGAGATGGTGAATAGTTAAATTCTAATTGCGTTAGGAATTTGTATCATTATAATTTGGGGAAGCTTTGTATTCCTCCCTTTTAATGAATGTAGCATGGCCATCTAGGATAGGAAGAAGCAGCGATTTGGTGAGTTTATAATGAACTGTGAAAGGCTTTTGAATATGTATGAAGATGCAAGACTCTAGGCAGGATGTACACAAGCTCCCCTGATGGGTGTGAAGTTGATCATATCATTTCCTTCCAAAGCGCAGCCTCATTTGGTGCAGAGTTTAATCCAGGGCTCTTTGTAATGTGGTGCATCTTTGGAAGAAGTAGAGCAAGGAAAAGTTGCGGCATGAATTCTATGTATTTGATTTTTGCTCTCGTTCCCCTAAGTGAGGAGTCGTCACTCTCCCTTTCACCTAGAATTAAAAACAATTTTATATACTAAGCAAGCAACTTGAAGTGGTCTTACCCTCCCTGCGAGACACTCCACCCAGATTGCCTGTGTGAATGTAGTGATCGAGTGAATGTCTGGTGGCCAGGAGCGCCGATGGGGCAAATTTTCAGCCTCGCTCCTGTCAGTCTACCCGAGAGCAGCTGTATCTGCCCCAGGGCAGCTGTGGCTACAATAGTAGCTTCACCACCACCAAGTACAGAGTGAATGAATAATGCATAATGTAAAAGCACAATATAAAACCAATGCATTATTATCATGTTCAATAAGTGTAATAACAAAAAACAAGGCAATTATTCATTCAAACATTCATCCTTTCACATAGTACCCAACGGAATTTATTCAAAATATCTTGAAGATGATACAATCTCATTTCAATCCAGCTTTATTTATAAAGTACTTTAAACAGCCAAAAGCTGAAACAAAGTGCTGGAGATTAAAAAAATCATAAGAACATGAACAATGATATAAAAACAAAAGGGAGAAAAATCATTATCATAATCAATCAATAAATAATCATAAAAGCAATTGAACAGACCATTAAAATTAAATAAAAAACAAGTAAAAAATAAATAAAACTGGACCAAAAGTACCATTCCAAGTTGAAAGCCACAGAGTAGAAGGGAGTTTATCACGATTCAATTAAATTCAATTTTATTTCTATAACACCAGATCACAACAGAAAGTCATCTCAAGACACTTTACAGGATTAGCAGGGAAATACAGAACCCAACTTGACCCACAAGAGCAAGAACTTTGGTAAATTTGGCAAGGAAAAACTTCCCTTTAACAGGCAGAAACCTTGGACAGAACCTAAGGCTCATGGTGGACGACCATCGGTCTGGACCGGCTGCATGGAGAACATTAACACTCGCTCTCCCTCCTTCCCTTCCAGCCCGGTGATGTGCTTCACTCTTTCTGTTCATGCACGCCAACACTTTTGCATATATATCTTGTTCACAGACTCACGACACGCACTTCACACTTATTTACTGATATTCACACCCCTTGCCTTTGTGTTTGTTAGACATTGATTGGATGCTCCTTTTGCATTATTTGAAATCATTTTCTTAGAATAACTTCCTTTTGTGCCCTTTAAATGGCGTATCGCTAATCTTGTCAGGGCTGTGATGAGAGAGAGAAACCAAAATGTTGCATTAACTGGAATGAGATGCAGTTGTTAAGAACAGTAGTGTTGTTGGCAGTTTCCAATAAGAACTCTGGGTGCCGAGTGTCGGCCCGTCAAGGACTGTTTGAGGTTCAGTGGAGATTTAAAGCTAAAGACATAATATGGCCAGATAATGTTTTATAGTTAATAAATACCAATCCATCTGTGTGTGTGTGTAGGTGTGTGTGTGTGTGTGTGTGTATTTGTTGAGAGCAAGCACAGGACTAAACCACTTGATCCCAATCTTCCTCTATCTGCCTTAAAGCTTTGACCTGACCTGGCGCTCTAAACGATGACCCTCCAACCTGGAATATTTCAATTTCAACCTGTGAAGGCTCCCTGGAGAATGATTTGACTGTGAAGTGCCTCTTCCATTCCAGGCACCGTATGAAAATGTAATCAGAGCGCTATCATCTCGCTGGCAGAAAGAAGCGCCGGCCTCATTTTCCCTGCCAGCAGGTGTCCTCTGCTGATATAATGGGCTTTACATGTGTAATTAACACATGGCACTACTGCCTGCGATGGCCGTAGCCTTAGCCCTGCTCCTGTCACCATGACTTTCTTTCTCTCTTTCTTTTCCTCAATTTATTCCTCCACCCTTCCTCCTTCCTCTTCATTATTAAACATAATGGCTCGTGGGCCAGTTTGAACGGCGCTGAAAGCGGGTGCAGAATACAAAGGCTGCGCCTTGAAGAAGAAAGACGAGCACTTGGTTGTGCCGGGATGGATCGGAGGGCAAAGCCAGGCTTGGTTGTGTGGAAGGCCATGGATGGAGTTAACAGCTTGCTGTGTGGGCCGGCTAATGCCTTAAAAGCCCCCCTCTCATGAAACCTGTAATTACCGGGGCTCTGTTAATCAAGAATGAAACAGCGGAGAAGCAGTGGGCTAATTGGAGCTGACGTGCTCTGTAATTAGAGTAATAGTCACACATTGGGATTTTATGAATGAATGATTTTGCCAGTTTTCTTGTTGAGCTTCATTACATTGGTCTGAGCCACCAGCACTATTTGCATGTGTGTGTATAAAGGATACAATATGTTGCTGGTTATTTTCCACGCAAACAGCAGATTTTCTCTCCAGGCCTCTCGATTAGGCAAAATGTTAATTATGTCTGTGGCCGAGGATGAGGGAGGGGGGGGGGGGGTTGGGAGGGAAGACCAATTATTTTTGTCTCCTTATATTTTCTTGCTCCAAACCTTTTCTCAGCCATGTGCTGCTAGCTGTTGGAGCAAGGAAGTGGAATGTTGCATTTGTGAAGGTTGAGTTGCAGAGTGTCGAAGGGATCCATCACTTCTTCTCTAAAACACACGCTCTGACCTATTTCTGATGCGGCAACGTGCACGACGGGGAGGTGAAATGATGTCTTTACTGGAGAAGAGAAAACGCTTTGTGTTCTGGAGACACATTTCCATTTATGACTCATTAGGTGCGTTTACACGGACGCATTTAATCGGATTAAAAGTCTGATCGGAATAAAATTGCTTCATGTACACACCCAAATCGGATTAGTCTGACCCAATCACGCTCAATCCAATCAAGATTCTATTCCGATCGAGAGGGGTGGTTTATACCGATTGATGATCCAATCAGGGCGCATGAAAACACTTACTCCAATGTTTCGGTACAAGCCGTCATCACTGCGCATGTCTGTGACGTCAGCTACACGCGCTTCTATTATTCGACGAAGCTAGTTGAAGCAGAGCGAGCGAAAGACACGGCGGGCACAAGACAGAACTGGTCAATATCTGAGACAAACATGTTACTAGAGATATTAAAGGAGGAAATTAACAGCGCGAACGGGGAAAACGATCGAAATAACGCTGACGTTTCAAGCAGAAAAATACGGAGCCATGTTTTGTTTTAAAACAGAAGTCGTTACGGCTACTTCTTCTACTATTTCCGGTATATTTGGTATAAATCACGCATGTCAAAATAATTTATTCCGATCGAAAGTGTGATGCAGCCTAATCGGATCAATATTTTTAGGGTCCATGAACACAGTACATCCGATCATCATTTTACTCCAAGCTCTGATTGGATTAAAGAAATGTTGTCCATGTAAACGCAGCTATTGTTTTCCGAGTGGGGATTACAGGTAGCTTATATATATATATATATATGATTTTGTATGTTTCTATGTTTTTCTATCCATCAAAAAAAGCCCCCCAAATACTCCAGGTTCATACAGTGAATTAGTTTTGCAGCCGTAATGCAGGCGCCCTGCTGATAACTGCTGAGTCACTGCTAGAGGGGTACTGAGATATGCGTGGACACGAGTCTCTAGATTGTTGAAACACATTGAGAGGTCGGGCGGGGGGGTGCATGTATGGTGATGTCAGTGCTGATTCATGCATCATGTATGTATGGTTTGGGTGGAATTACCGAGCATTTGACAAATTAATTTCCAAATATGTTCACGTCCGTCTGTCCCGACTGTAATCTGGAGGATTCCTCGCGTTTGCGATGGAACCTCTTCTCTGTAATGAAACAGTTTGAATACCTCTACTTCCTGTTTCTCTGTGACCAACAAAACAGGGATCTTCTGCTTTACATCTGCCTTCAGAGTCCCCATCGGCCAGCACGCCCTGTAAAGGACAGGCTGCTCCAATATGCCCTGAACCCCCCCCCCCACAATCCCTTCTCACCTGTTTTCTGTTTTGCTCTCGACAGTCAACATCCTTCATCAGCCACAATCTCTTGTGACTTTCATCTTCGCCTCATCCTTTGCTGGAGTGGCTTGTGGCTATTCACACATAGCGCGCTTGTGTTTTAGCTTTAGTTTGAAAGGCTGCGCTGGATTCTTTATGTATCTGAGTGCTGTTGCGGCTTCGCAGTTCGACAACACAACAGCGTACGCATGCACTCTGCTGTTGGTTTAGCAGTACACTTATCGGTGCCACCTGCTTTTGGAGTAGCCCCTTAATTACCAAGATCAAAGGCAGTGAAAAGGTGCTAAGTGGTTAGGCGCTGCAACAGCACGCCGCTGGCCTTTGATTCGTCAGTCCCAGGTTCCCCAACAGCAGCCGGCCTTAAATTAAATGGCAGACATCTCTCTTTGAGTTCAGCCTTCATGAGCTGCAGTGTGGTTTTTTTAAGCATTGCACTCTGTTTGATGTGTTTAACTGCAAAGTCCGACAACAGTACGGTGAAAAAGGTGCGGTTGTTTAATCGAGGGCCAGAGTGTAAAGTCGGGTTACCTGGAAAGGGTTCAGCCTTCTCTGAACCAATCAAGCAGGCCCACAGTGTGTGTGTGTGTGTGTGCGGGGGTGGGGGTGTGGGGGGGGTTAAATGCATTATTTGTGGTCTGATTTATCTGAAGTTCGAGTAAATACCAGACCTCATGGGTCCTGGACTGCAGATGTTGAACACCGTCTCCTGTACGTCGGTGCCGGATCTGGGCTGGTCTGGCTTTGGACTGTCCCACCTCTGTCTTGCATTAGACCAGAGACTGTTTACGAGTGTTGTGGGCAGCCTCAGCTGAAACAGTTGAGGTCTTGTGTCCCCAGATGTTTTATGGGGCAGGCAGCATAGAGAAGGCAGGCAGTAAGCGAGGAGGCAAAGGGGGTGCCAGCGCTGGCTGGGCCGGCAGTCAGGTGCTGTGGGTGCCCTTTTATGGCCCAGTCCACTAATGAATGTCGGGTTCTGGGACCACTGCGCAACATCAGAGGCCACTCCAACCCACAAAGGCCCTCACCTCCGTCTACACAGGAATGTCATAAAGATTTACAAGCCTACCCTCCTCCAACCTGCCATTATTCCCTTTCGCCGTCTCTTTCACAAGGCTGTCCCGTCCGTGGACGCATCGGTTTTCATTCGTTGTCATGTTTTCAGGTGACTGCTGAAGGCCGCCGTCACTTCATCGGTGTTGCCTGAGGATGTTAACAATAAGTCACTCTGACACACAGACGAAGTGTCGGATGGTCCCTGGAGGAACTGCGGCCGCAGTGGTTTGATAAGAGCAGTGAGTTTGGTAGCGGAGATGGAGCCTGGCGAGGCAGCAGTCACACACGGAGCAGATAAAAAGACTGCTTCTGTGCTCAGCTGTCACGTGAACACTGAAGATACTTACAGATTGGCTCCTGGTCCAAGCTTTCATCGTTTAAAAACAGACTTTACACTAGTGGGCCGGTCAAAATCAAAAGAGGATAAAAATGTGCTCTGAGATTGATTTAAAACCTCAAAAACAGTTTAGACCAATGTGAATCCCAGCTGGCTGCGGGCGAGATGCATGGCACACCCCAGCTCATCGCGGCCACACCAAAGACAGACACACGCACACCTACCGACAATTTGGAATGATCGATTAAACTAAATTGCGTGTTTTTGGAGGTGGGAGAACTGGGAAACTGGAGCACAGAGTGAGTGAGAAAGAGAAGCCACGCAGACACGTATAGAACATCCAAACGCCACGCAAAAAAGGCATTGAAACCGGAACCTTCTTGCTGTGAGGCAACAGCCCGACCCGGATGTCTGTCTGTTCATCCTATTGGTTGAAGTCAAGGTCGGCTGAATGTCAGCTTGAGTCTTAAACATTGTGTTTCAAGTAGTTCTTTGCAGCTGCATCTGGCAAAACGTCTGGGCCAGATGCAGCTTCACCAGAATGGTGGAAGACAAACCCTTAGCAACAAAATAAATACATAATAGTTGCATTTTTATTTTCAATAATCAAATCAATAATCAGTCACTGTTAAAGTCTTAAGTTACCTATCAATGCTGCAGGACCGTCACCATTGGGTGGGGCACGTGGTGAAAGAGAGCAATAAACAAGGGAGAGAGAGAGATAGAAAATATATGTGTGTGTATTTACTCACCCTCCTCATGGGTTCACAATTACTGTACGTCTGGACCCGTATAGGACCCGTATCGATGAAGAAGAAAAAATCTGGATTTTCCCATTTATTTATAATGGAGGCTTTTAAAAAAATCACATCTTGTAAAATATAGATTCAAATCACAGTCATAAAGGGGTCCGGTATGCATCCTCATGCAAAATGTCTTCTGGACCTGGTCCAGAATGAGGTCAGGAAAAACTCTTAGATTTTAAAACCCCATTTACGGATTCAAAAATCAGTTAAGTTTACACACTTTTACGTTTCATGGTTGGTGTAGAAGGATTCCAAAAGTATCATCCACATGATGATCCAGATCATGGAAGGTGTAAATCCAATTTCGAGGGGAATGAGCTGCTTGGCGGAGGTTTGCGCTCTCCGAGTCCTTTTCTAGTTCTTTTAATTCTATGAATCTTGTCTAGTAAAATGTTCTTACTGTAGTTTGTGATAATTCATGTTTATTCATAACCTCTCAGTTCTGCTCACAGCTCAGAACATGTAGGTCTAAATGTCTTCAATCATTCCCTACAAGTCAAGCTGACTTCATTCAAGAGAGAGATCCGTCTCCTGTCCAGAACTGAATCCTTGGCGGAACATCGCTGGGACTTTCACCTGGTTTTCAACCTCTGGGGTAGAACATTTGTTTGGTATTCGGGTTCTCCGTCGGTCTGTAAATTCTTCCAGCTTTGGCCACTTACCCCCTCCCTCCGTCAGTGTTTTGCCCCGGCACTGGCCTGTAAAAGGACGCTCTGGGGTGGGGGTGTTGAGGGAGGGGCAGAGGGGAGTGGGTCAGAAGCACTGGGTCAGTCATGCGAGAGCAGCCGGACTGCTTGTGGTCATTATCAGTGCCGAGTCTCCACGATGCTGCACCAATTAGTTTTGACCCAGAAGGAATACCATAGTCTACAGACCGGGGACAGGCATCGCTCCATCCCCAGCAGATTCTCATGGACACACGCACGCGCACACACACACGGAACTTCACTTTCATTAGTGCCGCAGGAGTCCACATGTCTGGCTCTCTCTTGCCCCATATTCTGTTCCCTCTGTCTTTTTACATCTTACAACAAAAGTTTGCTGAAGTGTTTCCTGCTGACGGGCGGACATGTCTTTCAGGACGGACGGCGCCAGAGGGCCTGTTGAAGGAAGGACAGCAATCGGATTTGTTTTGATCAGATTCATCAGCTTCGAGGACGCAAATGTTCCTGAAATATTGTCCAATGTGCACAAAGGTCGATGTGACGTTTTCATGTGGACTTATAATTGGCCAATAACTAAGGAGCAACAGCTATTCAGGTGGAGACACACACACACACACACACACACACACACACACAGCACACAGGCCGAGCAAGATCATTGTGTTGCTGAAGGACACTAAGGGAATTTAACCAAATGCAGCAAAAACACAAAATTCTGTATGTACAGAATTTTGTGTACTAGTCCAAGTCCAAAGTGAAAAAAATATTTGATTTATTACCTGAATGTTCAAGCTACGACACAGAAGTGCTCTGTTTAAGAGTTAAATGTTGAAATAAGATGATTAATATAAAAATAAGGGACATCCTGGATCCATTTTTCACAAAGTCTTTATTCTTTTATGTATTATAGAAGTATCGGATCGGGACTCTGTATCGGTTCAAAATCAAATGACTCGGAAACCTGATCGGGACGTCCCTACTAATAACTAAGTAACAGATTCCTATTCTCCAATCAAAACTCATCATCTGTTTATTTTCCTCTTCCTTTCCTTTTTTGGTAGATGAGTTTCTTTATGGCCTTTTGTTTTCCTTTTCCTATTTATTCTTGTCGTTTGAGTTTCCTTATCGGTTCCTCTTGTAGATTTCCCTCCCGGTTTTCCCCCCTCTGTGAGTGTCCAGTTGTTTCCACCTGGCACCAGCTGTTTGCTCCTTCCTGTGATGCCTGTCATGGTCTCATCACTCTCAATATTTAGTCCGCATGACGGTCCTGTTTGTCATGTCATGTTCCAGCCTCTGTTTACATTTTCCCCAGTATTTGGTGTAAAGTATGTTTGATTCATTGATATTTGCTCATTCCTGTACTGTGGACCGCTTTTGTATTTGGTGAACGTTTGAATTTAGATTATGTTATCAAACCTGCCTGCCTTATGAAACCTATTTTTGTCATGAAATCCTTGAACTTCCATCTGCATTTCGGTGATCAGAATCCGAATCAGTTTAAATCGCCATTGTCAATGAAAGGATTCACAGACTAGGAATTTTCCTCGGTGCAACCATGCAACATGTAACGTAAAATGAAAAACTACAGCGTATTCTATGGTAAGCAGTAAAAATAGACAAAGTGAAAAAATACATATGAATACAAGAAACCAGCAAAAACAACAGTATCAAGATGGAACCACAGGCTAACAGAATCACGCAGTGCAATTAGAACAGTGAAAGTACACGAGTCTGATACAGAGTTATTATGTGTTCATACTGTTAATATAAAATGAAGTAACAGTATATAAAATACATTTGAAAATAAAACCTATTGGAGTCCTCTGATGGTGACATTATGCTCACTTGGGTTAGACTGCTAAATCTTACGCTGCTTAATGCTAACTCTCAAATATTTACAGTATATTTTAAATCTGTCCTAATTCCAGTCGAATGCATGCAACATTTGGACTTACTTGCTGTCATGAAAAATATTAAAAGACTGGGAAGCAGAAGATTTAATACAGTACATGAAGTTCCAAATACGATACGATATTTTCATCCGTCCGTGTCCTGTACTACTTATATATAGTTTTTGTAAACTAATTATATATTTGAGCGTGGTTCTGATCATTGACTCTGTGTCCGGGTCAGCTGGTCCAGCCAGCCGGGCTTCTCATCGGCACTGATTGACCTCTGCTTTGATTTCATGCAAGCATAGCGGAGAGCTGTCATTAAGCAATGTGATTGGAATATTCAGATGACTGTTTTAATTGAAGAGAACAAGTGTTCACACATGGCGGGGCTGGCGGTGTTGTCAAGCGCCTGAGGCCGAGTCCTCAAGCGACCCAGACCCATCTGATCACGGCTCGGTGGAGCATGCGAGCCCACCAACACTCCTGCAAAACCCTGGCTGCTTTTAATGCCCTCAGGCTTCAGTCTCATCCACATGACACTGCACACACACACACACACGCACACACACACACTTGCATGGGAGGATAGAAAGGGAAGGGAAGCAGGAGCAGGAGGAGAGAAAGATGAGTGAAGTGATTGACAGCATAATTAACACATTAACATACAAAACAAATGGTCTTTAATCAACGGGAGTAAGAATTAAGCATGAAAATGAAAATTGAATATGCTAAGTGCAGTATACCAAAATAAATATTATGAATACTTTTATTTCACTGCATGCGCCTGAGCCAGTATATCAGGGTGAAGTACATCTGTCCACATATAAAACTGTGCTGTGTGTGTGTGTGTGTGGTGGCAAAATTTAAGTTTAAGGTACTTGTCTTCACTTGTGTGAATTATGTGAATATATATTGATTAATATATTTATTAGATTGAATATTATAGCAGTACAAATACAGTCAAACAATAGAATGTATTACAGTAAAAGTACAGTCAAACACGCTGTCTAAGAGGACCATTTCAAAAAAGCCCTTTTGGTCTTGTTTGCCTTCGTACATGAATCACCGACATGTAACAATACAAATAAAACTAAAATTTAATTACTCCATTGATGCAAAATAACAATAAACTAAAAAGACACATAATATGTACAACGTAGGTGGAGAAAAAAGGGGGGAATCGGGGCAAGGTAAGGGGGGGTGTTGATCCGGAGAGAGTCGTGATGACTATCTCCGTTTCTGCCCCCTGAAAGGTGTATTTTTAGGGCCGTTTTGAAGGAGGCCAAAGAGGTGCATGTTTTAAGGGCAGGAGTCAAACAGTTCCACCCTTGGGGGGCAGTATAGTAAAAGGAGGATTTCCCCATGTTTGTCTTATAGGAGGGTGTAATCAGGTTGTTGTTTGAGCTCCCTCTAGTATTGTGGCTGTGGGTGCCATTAATCTTTGGAGGTGTTTATTCAGGTATGCAGGGATTGAGGGGACTGAGGGCAGAGCTGCGTTGACTATTTTAAAAGCCAATCCCATTTTGAGTTGTTTAACCCTGTCTTCTACCCTGAGCCATTTTAGGCTAGCAAAATGTCCAGGAAGAAGGTGGGTCATGTGCCCCAGATTGAGAAGTAGACAAATCAGTTTGTTTTGGGAAGTTTGGAGCCTGGTTTTCAGGGACATTTTAATGTTGGAATACCAGGAGGTGCTAGCATAGTCAAAGAGGGGCTGAACGAGACTCCAGAAAGAGTCCGGAGAGCACTTTTGTTGACAAAAGCAGACATTCTGCCCAAAAATTTCATTCTTTGATTGACTTTTTTGATCACCTTAGTTGCCATACTATCACCAGACAGGTATTTGTCAAGAACACATCCCAAATAGGTAATCTCTTCTTTGCTCGAGATTACTGTATTATCGACTTTGACCTTGAAATCTTTTACATTTATCCCACTTAGAGAGATGTTGGTATTCTTTGACACAATTAATGCACAATGTTCTCTGAATTATTGTTTGCTAAACATTCCCTTTGCCCGGTCTCCTCAGGCATGCTTCCCTGACAAACCTGGAGACCATGTTTTGTCTCCCTATGCTGAGATCCACGTGTCTACGCCTTTATCTGAATGTAATTAACTGATTTTACAATCTATATTATGTTATTATTTACTGAATTTGTAAAACAAAATCTGACTACATAAGAAATATTTTTCATTGGTAGGTCACACTATCTGATAAACTACACAATGCTTGTATAATTGTGTTTACGGTTCTACTGTCTTTAGTTAATGGGATATTAGCTATGGAGCTTGCTTTTATAACCTGGCATACTATATATTGGTTTGACAATGGTTTGCTTTAACTTCATGTCAAGTTTAATGCTGTCCTGTCTGCCTTTAAATAATTACATTCACCTGCACGAACAGATTTACGTTGAGGGCAGCAAAGCGGTGCAGCATCTAATGACTGATCAATAATTGCATTGTCACCTTGTAGTGGTTTGTTTCTGCTTTGTCTGAGCCATCTCCAAAGAAATAACACTAAATGTATTGCATCATCTTGTCCATAGACTAAGAGCATGAGTTGCTGGGGAATCATTACTACACTTGGGCTTGTTGGTTGCCAGGATTGCTGTGAAGAATGAAATGGTTGAGGGATGCTGGAGTCTGCTAGCCCTTCACCCCCTCACGCCTGGTCCTCCTGCCCTGCTCAGGCACCTCCTGTCCTGCCCAGATCACCCACTCCTCATCCGTATTAATTGGCTGTCAAAAATGTGCTGAATTAACGGATTAATGAGCGTGGATTTGAATCCTACATTTGGCAAAGGGGGCGGGGGAATGTTTCTCTGCCGTGGCGCAGGCTTCCCCTGCCTCCCCTCTCGTGTGTGCAGGCCTGTTACAGATATGCATCCAGGACATTTGAGTGGATTGCATTTCATTAGTTTGATTTGAGCGGACAGCACTAAGCTGCTGAGGGCTCTGCGCTGACAGCTAATTACAGGAATCAGCCGTGTCCACTGATAGAGAACAATGGGCTGGGATGAGCCCGCCTCGCCAGGGGTACCGGCCCAACACACAGCCCCAGCATACAGTCCCCAATATGGAGAACCATTACTTATGTTAAAGGATGAGGAAAGCCTAATTGAGTGCCACCTTCCTCCTCAGCGCCAAACTCTATTATGAGAGAGACATGATAGAGAAACAGAAGATAGGAGAAATGGCCTTTCTGGCAACCTAAAGTATCCTCAACACACACCTCGCCTCGCCTCACCTTACCGCCCATTGCATCCTCCATCCCATCGCCCAGGAAGGCCAGTCGACAGCGTGCATGAGTCTGTCCCGCTTCCATAAGTCTGTCCATCTTCAAATTGCCAACATTAAAACACGGCGCTCACTCAGGTGAACACTTTACCCCCTTAAAAGAGAATTAAATGGATTAGCCCAAATGTCCGTAAATTTAGCGGTGCATTAGCCTTGCAACATTCCAAATGGCAGATCGCAGTCAGGAAACTGGATTAGCCAAGTTCCTGCTCCCTGGCTGCTGTAATCTCTGGTCAGGAATCACGTGTTTTCTCTCTCTCTGTTCTTCCGCCAGCCACACAAAGTACTCGTATTTCTGTCTCTAATGATCCACCTTGTTTATAAAGCTGAGCAAAAGTGCTTCTCCTCTCCTGGCTTCTTTTGAGACAGTTCTAGACAGGCTCCCTCTCTAGCGTATGCTCCTCTAGCTAGTTTAGGAACCGCTGACATGGCCAATGGCGAGTGGCCAGGTGCACTGACACAAACGATTATTTTGGGAGCGAGTCGCACCATCTCCCAGCTTCTTGTGCCATTTTCAGGTCAGGCCTTTAGGTCATTTTGCTACCGGTCTATTTCCTGGTCGCTTGATGGAAGGTAATGACTGAGAGGCTGATGGGTTTGCGTTGCTGTGTCTGCATGTGACCATGTCATCGTCGCTCAGTGACAGTGGCCGGCATCTGCCAGGGGGACGCAGGCAGGCAAACAAGCACAGCCCAACACCTGGTCCGGGAGGTCAATGTGAGGCGGCCCCCGCACTGACTGACAGGACACCAAGGTTTGTTAGGGAGATTTGTCCCTTCCATGGATCCTGTCGGCCCTGCTGTGGCACTCGTGTCAATTTGCAGCCCACGCACATCGCCAAGCGAGCTGACAGGTGAGCGGTGGTATGGCGTCCTGTCTGCCTAATTGTACCCCGCAGTCTTGCCTGTGTTTGTGCAGAGAGGCTGGCTGAGGCCCTGGCCTGTTAGCACCCGGTTTACCCTGGCAGCCAGGCCCAGAGCGGGCTCTTCAGCGTGGGGGGGGAGGGTAATCCTAGCTGAGGGCCTGTCTCACTCAGCTGGTCGTCTTTTCACTGCAGACAATGACGGACAAGTGTCCAAGCACAACGCACAGTCCAGCATGCTGAGCTCGCCGCCGGCCCGTGGCGGTGCGCACCGTGAGCACGTGCGTCCACAAACAGCCCCTTACAAAACATCTCAACAATAAATCAAACTACATTTACATGAAATAAGGGGGGGGGGGATAGACACGCATGCATTTATGACATGCATGTTGTATTCTTTTGGGAATTCAAGGCCTTCAGCGTCGGGGGGGGGGGGGGGGGGGGCAGTGGGAGGAGCAATTGTCAACTAGTCCATTGTTGAATTCCCCAAAGAACTTTGTATGTAAATATCCTGAACACAATTCTTAAGCAATTCTGATGTCCTGTTCGGCAAATGCAATACGCGACAAACGAACAGGCATTAATGTCACAACTCAACATGCAGCCACTCCTCACATAATATATACTTTACTTTATATTTATATATATTACTTTAGTATATTTCTAGTAATGTGTTTTTTTATACAGAAGCAGAAGATCTAATTACCTCTGGTGTATTTCCTTACACCATTTACTCTTTTTCCGAGAGGGTTTGAGAATGTATTCTTGTTTGATGAACAGAGTGAAGCGGTGCATGTGTGTTTGGGGGGGGGTGATAGTCGGGAGGTGTGGCATTTCCTGGCTCGTGGAGGCCTCGGTGCCAGCTGTGCAGGGCTGGTGCTGCTTCCTGGGGGCAGATGCCTGCAGAGTTGCCTCCATGATCTCAGCTCCGTTCCTGCACCAGCCCCTGCAGTCTGCTCCGTGCCCCCGGGGGGGGTGGAGGGTGGGGGGGGGGGATAACACATGCAAAAGCAGTCACACAGTTCTTAAGACTGGAAGTAACTCTCTCTCTCACACGCACACACACACACACACACCACACACTTCCTGGGCTCTGGAGCATTAATTAGGCAGCCTACCAGTCTGCCACGCCATGGTCTACCTCCATCACATGCTGGAAAACAGGCAGCGAAGACGGGGAGCGCTGCTCCACACACACTCCGGTGGACGTGGAGGAGCTGGGAGCCGCTGCCGGACAACAACAGAGAGATGAGGAAAACATTCCAGTTGCTTTCAAGCGGCTCGTCTGTGGCTTTCATCACTCATTCCCTGTGTCTCCCCTCTCAACAGTCGGGAATGTTTGTTGCTGACGCCACACTGCCACCCAGAGGCTGACGTTGGTACCGCAGCTTCTCTTCCCGTGAACCACCCAGTCTATAAATAGGCTCTAATTAACCATGGCATTGGACCTTTGGAGATGTTGTTGGTCTGAAAGGCGCTCCTCTCTGGTGATGATGACGCAGGTGAAATCTGGTTTTCAGCCAGCGAGTGAAATCCATGCTCAGGAGAAGCGAGTCGAGACATGAACTAACTCCAGGTGGGGTCAGGCTGAAGTCGGAGTTTAAACGTGGACAGCACGTCAGGTAGCTGATCTGATTCTGAAACGCTTTGAGAAGATTCGGATTAAAGCAGAGTGAAAAAATAAATTAAAAGTTATTATCACTTAAGCAATCGATGGATTTTAAATCAATAATCAGTATTTTTTTGGTCCAACACTGCTTTTGTCACGATGACTGCATGGCTGTAATGTTTATGTTGAAGAAACAGGGATGGTGTGTAATACATAGGGTATGTATTAAAGTATGACATATCACTGCAACTACGACTAACAATACAAATATTTTTTTTAAAACAATACACTCTATTTCCCATCTTCAGTCTGCTAATTCTGCCACCGGCACTTAAATGGTTTCTGTTAAACAGCTGTGACATTTAACTTCGTGTTTTACATCATAATACATTATGCATATTCCCTGTGTACAAAAACACGTAACGTTTTGAAACCCCTAAAATAAAGGAGTTTAACTGAATGTAAAATTTCTATTGCGTGATGTAAAAAGCGGTGTGAATGTTTTCCTTCATTCTCCAACCATCCTGCAGTCATTCAGGGAAACAGCCGGTTTCTATGACGTCACACTCCATGATTGTTTTCGTCGGTCTTATGTTTTTGCCGGCGTTTGTCTGTCTGTTAGCAGATATCTCAAAAAGTTACGGACGGATCTTGACGAGATTTCCAGGAAATGCTGGGAATGTTAGCAGGAACAGGCGATTAAATTTAGGTGATAATCCAAAAGAGATCCTGAAATTGCCCTTAACATTGCAATCAATGGAGCTTCAACAATTAGGTGTCTGTCTATCCATCTTACCACTGAATTTCCTGCGGATCGGATCCGGGTATTATCGAGAATTTTCCAAAAAAATGGGGGGAGACTTGCGTTTTGGCTTACTGTGCATTTAATATGAGAGATTCCTAACAAGCGTCGTCTCATAGCTGAGTCAAGATTTGTTGCCTCCGCCCAGGAGGTTCTGTTTTTGACATTTGTCTGTCTGTTAGCAGTTAGCGAAAAACTGCTGCGTGGATCTTGATGGGGGAAAAAAAAAATCAAACTTTGATGCCATTAAATCTCGAGAGCGATCTGGATTCCCGTCTGGATATTTCCATTTAGTTCTGAAGGAGGTAAACGGTAAATGTACTGCACTTCTAGCGCCTTTACGCCTTCACGGTGGCCGAACAAGTCGGCCTCACATTCACCCATTAACGCACTCATTCACACTCCGGTGGGCGGCGGCTGCCATGCAAGGCGCTGCCCAGACCCACCGGAGGCAATTTGGGGTTCAGTGTCTCGCCCAAGGACACTTTGACATGTGGACAGTCAGAGCTGGGATTCTAATGATCACTGCATGACCCCCTCCACCAGCCGAGCCACAGCCGCCCCAACCACCTTTGTAAAGGATCATATATGGTCATATATGTAAAATATGCATTTGATTCACTCACCAAATAAGCACTGTCACGTAAAATTCATTTTGGATCTGCTTCAGAATGAGGTCAGCAGAAAAGTATTTAATGATCATATTAAAACCCATTTATGGACTAAAACAATACACAAACAGATTCACTTTCACTTTTCATGGTTGGTGTATCAAGATGCCAAGAACCATTTAGAACCTTTTGGTGCTGATCTGGATCACTATGTGGACGGTGCAGATCCAGTTAGGAGGGGAACGAGCTGCTGGTGGAGGTCTGCGAGTGATGTTCTAGTTTCCATTGCTAAAGGTGTAAACACGAATTCACAACATTAGCCTTGAAGGCGGAATGTAATTCTTATCCAGCTGTTCTTCACAAGAGAGACCTCTGGATCCAAGGAAAACGCTGAACCTGTTGATTCAGAGCGTTTAAAGGCCTCGCTGCAACATGATGATTACTTATTAATAAGACTGGCTGAACTGAGATCTGCTTGTCGGGGAGTTTTCGTTCGTGCTAGTATCATATTTATCCTCACAAGGTCTAGAAGAACAAGGACTACATAAAGAAGGACATATCATTATAACAATCAAGTAAATGGGAGCTCACGTTTACGCTTTTTTCCTGACACCAAAATGGTGAAATGTATGATTATGATGCGTTTTTAACATGATGCTCTTTGTCCATTCAATAAATAGTTTACCTACACAGATGATTGTTGGATATCTGGGTGTTCTGTCATATTATTATTTTTATTATTTATGGAGTACTGACATTAACATTTGAAACTGGTGGTAATGAAACTCAAATAAACGCGTACAACCAGCTGCATCAAGTTTTCGGGTAAAAAAAAGATCTTTGAATGGTCAAACTTGTCATTTAAGTAAGGTAACTATGTAATTAGAGAAGGCAATTGTTGGTCGAGATGTTCTCACAAACCGACTTGACGTTTAGGGAGATGATTTCCTGGCTTCTCGGTGCATCATATCCTCAGAATGGATCTCTGTCTTCTAATTGATGAGATCAGTGAGACGTAGGAATAGACTCCCAGCCGTGTGGACGCTGCATGCTTAACATCCTCCCACTCAGTGTGATGAGGCCGGCTGCAGAGGGCTGTGGCAGCTGTCTAAGTGCATGTTTTGCCCTTATGGGGCAGAAATGCTCACGGTGCACTGATTTCCAATAGGTCTTCACCTCCTCTGCTGCTCATGGCCTGCGGCTCCTTCCTCCTTCTCCTCCTCCGATACTTTGCGCTCAATCAATTGCTGACGCTGCTGACCAGCTCCCACAGCACGCTGCCGAGGGAGGGAAGTTATTGGAGTCGTGTGTGTGGGTGGGCGTGTTCGTCCGCGTCAGACACCTGCAGCGGGTTGATCGGCAGCAATGATGCGCAGACATCAACCATCAAAGCACGACAAAGGGCGATAATGTTTCAATAGATTCTGATTCTTTGTGGGTCAGAGGAAATACAATTAAACGATGAGGCAGATTGACATGGATTATATGTATATATATGAATATATATATACAAATATCTATTTTTTTTGCTTGGAGCCTATCCCAGCTTGCTATCGGCGAGAGGCGTGGTACACACAAACACCAAGTCACGCACACACATTACAGACAACTTGGAGTGCATGTTTTTGGAGGTGGGAGGAAGCACGTGGAGAACATACACACTCCGCACAGATAGGATTCGAACCCAGTGCCTTCTTTCTGTGAGGCGCCAGCCCTAACCACTACGCCACCTTGAGGCAGTTGGACTCAGTATACTCATCACTGCATTCTTCATGCATTCACAACAAAGCCGAAAGTCAGATTTCCCCACCATCTGCTTCTGTTTTTAAACATTTGCTGTTACATTCTCAATTGTTCTCTTTCTTCTTATTTCGTCTTGTTGTAAACTCGTGGTCATTGTAAATGAGGGAAACCCCAATTCCCTTCAAGTATAAATATAGTCTAAATATATATGATTCGATTTCCGACACCTCGGGAGTCGCGACCCCCCCCGGAAGAGGGGATTCTGGGCTTCCCTGCTTAGGCTTCAAACTCACCAGTCTGCACTCGATTCTCCTCTAGAACACTCTGCACCAAATCTTCCTTCAAGATAACCCCTCCTCCATTCCTCTTTCCATCTCCTCCTTGAATCCTGCTCCTCAGCTTCTAGCCTTGCTTCCTTTCCTCGATTCCTTAGATAATCACAGGCACCCATGCTTTAATCACTCATCAAAAACTATTTGACAAAACCAATGTGTCGCATTTATTTTACCACAGTCATAAAGAAACACACTGGTGTTTTATTCAACTGTGTTTGCTTCGACAGGGGAGGTGCGGATACCAGGTGTGTAATAGAGGAAGCTTCTTCTGGGAATGAAAGTTGCCTGCTGTCATGGCCACCAGCACAGGTGTGTGTGTGTTAGTGTGTTAGTGTGGCCCCCACCCTGGGGAGCTGGTCAGCTGTTGTTTCATGTAAGAGATAACACAGCTTAATCAAGCAGCCAGCTCAGGTGCAGCTGATGCTGCAGAATACACACGCACACACACACCTACACACACACACACACACACAATTTACACCTAATTAACCCTGTTGCCAAGAACTCTATACCAAGGGACCACAGACACACCCAACACCTCCAGGTAAGCCTCGCTCACGTACAGGCCCATACATGAAACATAATAGTCTCTCTCTCTCTCTCTCTCTCTCTCTCTCTCACACACACACACACACAACCATGTCCTGTTCGTTTAATCACAAACGAGCCACTTGCTGCTTTAAACTGGCGCCCGATGCGAGGACAGATGTCCCCCCCCCCCCCCACTCGACGGTGAACTATTGTGTTCAGAAGGTGATGCAGATGCAGTTTAACAAGTGACTGTGGATCTGATTGGTCAACCCAAGTAGGAGAATCCCTCAGTCGCTGAAGTACATGCAGTGTCACTGTTTCACGAGCCTTTATCTGGCTAAATCTATATGTAGTTAGAATGACATGATGCTTTTAAATGTGAAACAATAATCACAGACAGAAAAAACGTTCCGACACACACGGCTCATTGGACCCGCGTACCATGGCCCTGTTGGACAAGGACAAGGAGAATGATGCGCTGCTCCCCAGGAGAGTCTGTAGTTGAACTACAACGAAATATTGAAGTAGGTAAATTGAAGTTTACAATTTGAGTCAGTAATTTGAATATTCCATAAACTAGAAAAGCACTCAGAGAGCGCAAACCTTCTCCGGGCAGCTCGTCCCCCTCCTAACTGGATTTACACCATCCACAATGTGATCCGGATCATCACCAAAAGGTTCTTATCTTTATACACCAACCATCGTTCTGGATCAGACCTAGAATACATTTTGCATGATAGTTCATGTTGGACCCCTTTATGACTTTGATTTTTGTGAATTGAATCCATATTTTAAAAGGTAGGATTGTTTAGTTTTTAAAAGCCTCAATTTTTCCCATAAGTAAATGGGAAAATCCGGATCTCTCTCAAAATGTAATGGGATTTAAGTTAGACCAAGACCCATCTTTAGATTGTTTTTTCATCAAGATCCATTCAGGAGTTTTGTATCCGTAATCTTGGTAACAGACAGACAAATAAACGCCGTCAATAACATAACCTCGTTGGTGGAGGCAACAAATCCGTTGACATGCTTCAATGTGGAATTGATCAGCTATAGATCCGAGTGAAATTTGGTGGTGACATACAGGATGGTGTCAAATTCCATAAACATCGGTTAATAATCAACCGAGGAACCGAGGATATTGAGGAACACATTTTGAAGCTCCATTGACTGCAATTTTAAGGACAATTTCCAAGTGATCCAGAATCCAGGATCTCTTCTGGATCATTAACAAAATGTAATAATCTATTCCTGGTAACATTCCCAACATTCCCTGAAAATGTCATCAAGATTCGTCTGTACCTATTGGAGTTGCTCACAGATAGACAGAAAAAAACAACACCCTCCAGCCACACTTGAAGCTCCAACCCGTCCCTTCCCTGCTCTGCATCCTATAAACAGAACATCAGGTTGTCCCACTGAGCTCGAGCCGCTACGCTTCAGTGTGTCCCACGGTTTGGGAGACCCCGACAACGTGTCCTGTGATGAGTCCTGAGGGCTGACAGAGAGACAGACGCAGCCTCTTTGTGGCTGTCGCTGCTTCCATCTCTATTCTTTGTTATTTTCTATCGTCCTCCTCCTTTCTTAGTCACTGTCTCTCTCTCTCGCCACTGTCTGTCAGGAGATTCATTAAACGGTTACCCAGCCAGCCATCACCAGCGCTCCCTGCCAGAGACGCGGGCGAGACGGAATCTGTCCATGTGCGTGCAGAAATGCACGCTATTAAAATGAGTCTGATTCCGTGTTTGCTGCATGTGATGTGTTCACGGTTGCATTTTCTGTATAATTGTGTACATTTACACACCTAGATGTGTGTTTGTGAGCAGGATATTATTTCTACGGTATATATCAACCTGTGTGTGAGCAAAGTTTCACGTGGACATTCAGCCGTTTGGCAAATTAGCTGTGTTTTTGCAACTCTATTTGTTTCTTTACACGTTGGGTTTGGTGTGAAAAGGTGTTTCCACAGTTTGTCCATATACTGTACACAAAGTATATTATCCGAGTTCTTTTCAGCTTCTCCAGTGTATTTCTGCAGAATGCACCATGGTGTTGTAAAGTTGCACAGCGGAAGCTTCAGTCGTGCGTGTGTGTGGGTGTGCGTGTGTGTGTGTGTGTGATCACATGTCTGATCTGAGTGGCTCATGCTGGCATCAGGGGTTCGAGTGGTTCTCCTCAGGATGCTTCCTGCTGTCGTGCCGTTGAAGCCATCAGCTTTTCTGCTCGTATCTCTGTTCTCAGTACTTTTGCTTTGCTTTAAGTGTGTGGACGTAATGTGTGCTGGGGGGTTGGGGGGGTCAGCGAAGCTGGCAGCTCAGACCGGCTCTGTTTGGGGGTTTTGGGACTTAATTGAGACATTCTGTCAGAGGGACAAATGAATTTGCATGTGGTGTATTTTTCAGAATGTGCTTTCTTTTCTGCTCCCCACTCTGTTAATCAGCTCTACGTCACTCACGTGAAGAACCTACACACACACACACACACACACACATACACAGTGTAATGTATACAGTGTGTGTATATATTGGTGTACATAATACTACATAGCTGATACTACTCGTCTTCTAGATGATCGTGAGACAAAATAAGAAACGTTTAGTTATTACATTATCATGATGCGATAATATCTATTGTAATTAGGGATGATCCGATCACTAGCTTGCAGACTCGATCGGAATCAGAGGTTACCTCCCGATCAGGACTCATATATATATATATATATATAGGGAGACGAGCAAGTTAATATATATAGATATATATATATTGTGCTCCTGAGTTAATGCTGCTGATCAGTTTTTATTCATTATTTTTTTGTTTAATTTTATTTTTTAGTATCAAATGGTTCAGTTGGTCAAAATAAATTGTCGTTTAAATAAGGATGTATTTTATTTATTTATTTTAATTTAAATCAATTTTAAATATAATCATCATGGAATTTATCTGCAACAGGGTTTTTTTTTTTTTAGCAAAAGAGTGTAATCTCTGAAGTTTTATTGGAAATCCTTCTAGCAGTTTTGACAAACAAAGACCTTTTCAGATGTAGTAAAAATACCTGTGCAGTTTAAGGTTCTGGTTAATTGGTGACTTGCATACTTGACTAGTATCGCTAGCTGTACTGTAGTATGCCCTCTAGAGCAAAGAAAACAATAGCTGCGTTTACATAGAAAACATTTCTTTAATCCGATCAGAGTAAAATTATGATCGGATGCACTGTGTTCATGAGGCCTAAAAATATTGATCCGATTAGGCTGCATCACAGTTTCAATCGGAATACATTATTTTGACATGCACAATTTTTACCGAATATACTAGAAATAGTAGAAGAAGAAGCCGTAGCGACTTCTGTTGTAAACAAAACATGGCTCCGCCCTTTTCGTCAGCGTTATTTCCCCGTTGGCGCTGTTAGTTTCCTCCTTTAATATCTCCGGCAACATGTTTGTCTCAGATATTGACGAGCTCTGTCTTTTACTCGCTCTGCTCCAATCAGGCTTTTAATCCGATTAAATGTGTCCATGTAAACACACCTCGTGTGGTCTTTGGACACCAGCCGCTCTCATGTCCTTCTTCACTACGTCTTCTCCTGGGTCAAGCTCTATCCCTGTTCTCTGGCAGTTCCATCCTCAGCATCCTTCTACCCATATAGTCCCTGCCTCATTTTTAAGACGGGACAGAACTCTGGCAGACCTCTAGCCACAAGCAGCCTTCTGGGCATCACAAATAGATACGAGAGATCACGTCTTTCTTCTGCTCTCCAAAAAGCCTGACGCATGAATGATTCAGGGAAACAAGTACTGCATATCGTTTAAAAGAGAAGAAGAATGTTTACATCCTCAAAATCCTGAAGATCCACAGAGAGGCCCTGGAAAACCAAATCCAGAGACTGTCCAGTGTTCTAACAGCATGTTTTACAAAATGTAAAACATGCTCAATACTGTCAAGGTGGGTTTGAAACAGTTCAGAGGTAGAAGACTGGATCTGTAAATCCCATAACTGAACTAGAAAAGCTATCGGAGAGCGCATTCCTCCACCAAGCAGCTCATTCCCCTCGTAACTGGGTTTTATACAATAGCCATGAAAAGTCAAAGTGACAGAGTGTATTTTTAACTGATTTTTTAATCCATAAATGGGGTTTAATATTGTTCCTGACCTCATTCTGGGTCAGATGCAGAAGACATTTTGAATGACAGTGCATATCGGACCCTTTTATGTTATAATTAAGCGAAAAATTGAGGTTGCCTTACGAATTTTTTTTTTAAACAATGGTAAAATAAATGTGAACATTTTACCATTTGTGACTCATATTAGTAAACATTTTCACTCACATTCACCCTAAAACACATTTTGAGTTTAACATACTGTTGGAAAGTTGTGTGAAGGTTCATAGCATCATAAAAACATCACAGATACATCATATTGAACTGTCACTAAATGCAGTTTTAGTCCATTCATGAGGTAAAATTAGAAAATGTGTTTATTTTGTCATTTCCAATTAACCTTACACGGGTCCGTCAGAGTCAACCAAAGGGCCGTACAATGCCCAGGTCTGTCCTGGAGGGAGCCTTTAAGACCAACGGTAATAAACAGCAAATGCTCCTGCATGCTTCAGGACCGGGTCATACCTGCAGTACTGCAGTACTCGCCTCCATCGCCATCTGTGGAGGATGTTCAGGCCTTGAAAACCAGCCCTGCACATGTTTTATGGGGTTTAAGTCAGAGCTAATTATTTAGCACCTAATTGTACTGCCACTGCTCCTACAGGTTTGCAGGATTTCCTCAGGACATTTGGTGAGTATTTCTTCGGAAGCCGTTTCCAAGGTGGGGGGGGGATTTGTAACCCAAATCACGATGGCCGTGATGAGACACGATCATTGTCTGTCTTGTCTTTCACATATGACTTCAGTCTTCCTGCCATTACTCGCAGTACTAATACTATGATAACCTTTACATTCTTTAATTTGTATTAAAAAGAACAGTGGGGAATATACTTGGCGAAATTGACACCAGAGATTTAGATTAAATCTTTCTTTTTTTTACAGTAGCCGGGACACGGATGTACAGAGGACAGCAGGAAAGTTGTGATCCGTGAATATGAACCATAGAGCAGGCTTAGAGTGAGCAGTCTGCTGGTTATACTGAAGTATCCGTCGAGTTGCGTCGTGCAGCTGAGCGAGTATCTACAGACAGTACTGCCATGAAACACGGGCTTCGTCCACTCTCCGTTTAACCACTCAGCTTCCTCCGTTATTCCTCACAAGCTCTTTGCTGCCGCTGCTGATGTTTACCTTTGGCCACTTCCATGCAAGACTACGGGAAACCAAATTAGCACCACTGGGAAATTAGAACGGTGAAGATAATGAAGCACTTTAATAAATGGAACTGTGATGGTTAGAAAACACAATATTTAATAAAGGCCCAGCACCTGCAAACCAATAAGTGTGTAACCCAGATGTCACACACACACACACACACACACACACACATGCACGACTGGCACTGAGCCACTTGGCTGAGCTCTGTCAGCTCTTCTTGTTTAATTACCTCCGTTGTTCTGCTTCTCCAAGATTCCGAGTTTCCGATCCAGACAAATGGAATAATTCATGTTCACCTCAGCTGAGATCACAAGATAGTAGCGACGCCCCCAAACAGCGGACCCCTGTGGCTGCGGGGAAATGTCCAGTCATCTCTGTAACAGGATCAGGATGGACGCTCGACTGTCTTTCATCCGCAGCGGCGTTTCGGTGGCGACGCCTGATGCCGTTAATAAATCTGATGTTAATGAGACACTGTTTCCTGAGTCTCTTCTGGGACTGAGCAAATTGGTGCAATTATACATTTCATGACATGAAAAGAGGCCATGTGATCAAATGGTGACTCATCTAGGGTGTGCCCAGCCTCTGCCTCATGTCGTCAGCTGGGATAGGCTGCCATGTAAAGCTGTGACACGGGTTCAGATAAGCAGCTGAAGATGAGACAATTACTGGAAGATGAATGAATGAATGAATGAATGAATGATATTAAAAGAAAGTCGGGTGAGAGTCTAAATATATCTGTTTAATAGATAACGGATTTCAGAAGTCCATAAAAACAGACAAACATGTGTTCATGTTAGCAATAAATCTTCACTAAAGTGCACTTTTTTTTCCTTTGATGTTCAGAAAAATATATCAAAAATTATGAAAATGAAATAGTATTTTATTGTGCTGAGAGATTTACCAACTATTACAGTAACACGTAGCATTTATTTCATTTATTCTTTTCAGCTTTTTTTGTATTTAGGCTCATTTAAGGATTAATGTGATCCGGTCTGGAGCAAGGTTGTGTTTTAAAATTAGAACTGGATTTGTGTGTGTGTGTGTGGACAGGGAGAGTATATCTATTCCTAGGCCAGGTGACCCTCTCCTGC